>NC_055957.1:46810316-46832816 GCF_018492685.1 Alosa sapidissima | reverse complement strand
CCCCCCCACACACACACACACACACACACACACACACACACACACCACATACACACACACACACACACACACACACACACACATACACAACTGTACTGTACTGTACTGTACTGTTTTATTCACTCCCTCCAAAGTGCACGTCTCCTCCTACTCCTCTCTTTCCCTCCCTACATTTGCCAGACGCGTTTATTCAAAGCACCTTACAGCAAATCTCTCATTCTCTCATCATGTACTGTACTCCTACTCACCAACTGTCCATCCAGGCAGTACAACAATTGCTCCATTATGTTTCGTATTGTCTGTGATTTGTTAGAGATAATGGTAATAAGATGATCCAGAAGTATCTAGAATATTGCACAGACAAATAATGCATGTCATTTTTACTGGCTGTTTGAAAATTGTGCTTAGGCTTAAGATGTTTGTAAATGTTGTCTAATTTATTTTTAATGACTAATTTTAATAAATTTACCAAATTAGAACCGCTTGAAAATATGTACTACTTTTCCCAAGGGAAACAAGTAAGTTTAACAGCATGCACTTTTATATTGGATGTTGTACAGCAGCAGTAGCTCTGCAGCTGATACCCAAGGATCACCCTCCCTTAGTTACTTAGTTACCTCAACTATCTTCACATACTCTTGAAATATGAAGGGGTCCAAAACAAATATGAAAAGCCTGTATGGCAGGACGTCTGTGAAACTTAGTGGAAAACATTACAGCGTATGACATTCCTCTCATTAGTGAGTTGATAATTGGGCTGATGGCATCCCTGTGTAGCTCTATGTGTGTAGTAGTGGCCAGTGCAGCCGGCCCGCCGTCTGGTCTGCATTTAGTCCTGCTGGAGGGAGACGCGGAGCTTATCAAGTGTGGGCCATCGTCCACAAGCTGCAGTTTGTTTTTATTGTGTTGGGGCCAGGGAGGATACGATCACATAACAATGAATGGTTTAGAACAGAAGGTGGGGGCTGGGGGGGGGGGGGTCGAGATCTGATTCAGGCAACCATCTGATTCCAAATGGACTATTCATCAGTCTTTCCTGCAGCAGAGTGCACTGTAACATTGTGGCCTGCCCTGACTGTGACGGTGCATGAGGCCACGTGGAACCAAAGCCTTAGGGAGAAGGACCCCCAGGGGTTCGGGGGTCTGCTGTGGTATTTTAAACATGTCGAGGTTTGCCAGGATGAATGAGATCCTCTGCATACTCGGCAGAACGGTTAGCACAGGTGCAGGTAATGGTAATAACAGCCTCCAGGTTTCAATCCTCCTCTAATGGCTCACAAAGCCACAACACGACTCCCCTGCGGAAGCTCCTGCAGGAAAATAGCTGTGGATGAAAGTGAAAATCCCTTTCCTAATAGACCTGATGGATTAAGAAGCACAAAATCCTGAAAGTATATAAGAAAAGGCTTGACACTGACTTAAGCTCTGAGTATTTGCAGGGTATTGTGAGTCCAGCTTTACCATAAGCCATCCCCCACAAGGGGGATCCTGTGCTGCTTTGGAATCTGGAAGTGATCTTGAAATTCCAGGAGTGTGGAGGTCCTCGGGGAAGCACAGGGGGGGGGGGGGTAGCAGGGGTGGGGGAGGGCATCTCTCTACACTCCATATGCTTCCGTCCAAGAATCACACCACATGATTTAACACTACATTACTCTTTATTCAGGAATTTAGAGATATAGGACATTCAGGCACACAGGCTGGAAGCCCTCATGAATGCAAAAACCACTACAATTACATTGTGCTTTCTACTCAGAAAACATTCTACAAACTACCAGTTTGGGCCTACAGTAAGGCCTACTCAAATGTCCATCGTTTGATGTCTCTAGCCCCACCTAGAGGACATGCTAAAGGTCCTTCAACAAAAACTTGCACCTTGGGGTCTTATTTCATGTACCACCTCTGCTATAGTTATTCTTTCTTTCCATTAATAGTTCTGACTCATCAAATTAAGATGGGATTTTTTTTTTCCAAACATCCAAGAGTCACATGGCCATGACTTTCCAGACAGCATGCCAGTTTCCAGCCTCTCCTCCGTGACTTTACTTTAATTAGAGTGCATGGCTTACAGTCAAGAATGACATTTTCCTTTGTTTTAGATGATCTTTTTCTTTTATGCAAAGACATTGCTTGCAGAAATACTTTCAAATATACTTATGTTAATTCCTTAATCGTGTTTTAATGCAAGATACCGAACTTCAACCACAGAGAACTCCACTGAAAATCAACAAACAGAAATCTATGATCTATGAAGAAGAGTGGACCATCTGAAAATGTAGCTTTAAACACACACAAAAAAAAAACACAAAGCCAGATAATCCAGAGATAAATAAATAGTTTAATGCATCTGATGAATCACTGCACTGCCACTGTGTGTGTAACAATGGCATACGCAATATCTGAAAGCATGTTGGCGTGTAACATTAGCGTGGGGGGAAATGAGTGGGAATGCTATAAAAAGCAGCGTCAAACCACTGTATCATTTTAGTTCATGTCAAGGTGTTGTTCATGCAATACAGAAAACTTAAAGTCATAAATAAGACTTTATCTGTTTATCTAAACAATTAATTTTGAGAAATATTACTGCTATTCATTCGGCAACTCTAAAAGTAAAGTCTTCAGCATAATACTCACATGCAGTAGTTGTTGAATTTCACAGCTAGTGGCTAACCTATAATGAAATGTGGGGCCTGCTGTGACAACAACTGGGGCATCCTGCATGCATAAATACCCAATAAACACTCCCACATTTATGAATTCACATTTGCCTGGTTTGCTGCAACCATCAATAAGCCATATCATAACGTCTGGGAGATATAATCATAGCTCACTGCAAATTAGCTTGTCAACCCTTGCACTGCTCCTCTGTTAAGAGCTGCAAAGAAATTAGGCGACTCAAGTTCTGATGAAGCATGACGGGCTTTCTTTCTCACTCTCCCTTTTTCCCTCTCTTCCTCTCTCTCTGTTTTTCTCGCTCTCCTTCTGTCTTTCTCTCTCCCCCAGCTGGAGTTTTAACAGTGAATATTCTTCAGCACGCTCAGCTCTCTGTGCCTCTTGCCTTTGAAGGCCATCACTAAGTGGTGGGGCGCGATCACCCCCTTTCCCTCTTCATCCGTCTGGCCCATAACAATGTAGTTCAGGCCTGGGGAGCAAACACAGTGAAGACACAACACTTTCATCAGTAAAACCAGGGAAAGGAAGAGAAACATAAAGAGATGTGTCTCTGTGTGTGTGTCTCTGTGTGTGTGTGTGTGTGTGTGTGTGTGTGTGTGAGTGAGTGAGCGAAAGAGAGAAAAACACAGATCAGAATGGTATAATGAAAAGTTAGATCATATCAGAAGCACCAACTGTCAGGCAGTCATTTCTGACACTCTTCTGATTGCTAGTGGTGAAGCGCATTCTTCAGCTCTCCTATTCTCCTCTGCCAAATGAGACAGACGAGGCGTCTGGCTCCAGCGCAGCTGTGAGTGAGTCCTGGTGGTCTGCACCCATGGGCCTGGACTGTCCTCCAAGGAGGCCTTCAGCACAGCCGCCGGTCGGCACAAAACAAAATAGTTTTGCTCGACAGTCAAAATTTCCGCTGGAAGAGCAGGGCTACTTTTCGGTGCTAACTGAACCATGATTGCATGTGAGGTATGACACTGCCAGTACAACACACACCAAAGCCTGTGGTTTCAGTCCGGGTTTAATGTGGCTGCCTGAGGCTGCAGTACTGACTAAAACATACAGATATGAGAAAGCACTAGGAGGAGAAAATAACAAGCCAATCTCATATGGTTCATACAGTATCATGGACTTGGCTTTCAGATTATTGCAGTCATCAGATAACTCAGTATGAATTTCAACAGTCCATACCAGACATGTGGACTCGAGTCACATGACTTGGACTCGAGTCAGACTCGAGTCATGATTTTAATGACTTCAGACTTGACTTGATAAAATTCGGCATGACTTGCGACTCGACTTGGACTTGAATACTATTCACTCGAGACTTGACTCGGACTTTGCCTCTTTGACTTGTGACGACTTGACATGTCTCGAGTCAAAAACTAAATTTCCTGATCGTGGACCAGTCACCCCAGAGATGTTTTCCCTCCGCGACTAAAAAAAAAAAAAATAGCGGAGACAAGCGGCCAGTCCAGAGCACAGTTCAGTGCTGCCGCTACCCCCACATGCGTTACGCACTGTGTGTAGGGCACCAAGAGACAGAGAAACGACCAACATTTAGCTAATAACTAGTAGCTTTACTGCAAACTGATTTGCACTCTTGTTAGAGAACGTTTACAATGTCAAAATGCACCAACAGCATGTTACATAAAGATGATACTTTTCGAGTCCTCTCCATTAAGATCCAACTTGAACTTATGCTAGCCTACTCCATTTAATTGAGAACCCCATCTAAGCACGCACGAGAGGGAGAGAAAACGAGTGGCAGGTTCCAGCTGGCTTGTCATTGTTGATGATGATTGATATTTTCTTTTAAATATAAGAAACGTATAAAAGGAAATCATGAAGGCAACAAATACGAGATTAGGGGAAATTGCGGATTTATCCGGTTCTCACTACTGTTATAAACTATGAGATCCAGGTCACTATGACATAGGCTGCACTCACTGTGATTTGGAAAGTGGACAAGAATATGAAGAGTTGTCTTTGCCTTTGTTTAATGGAAATGGTGAGTCTTGAAGTAGGCCTATTCAATAATTTGTTTACATGAAGCACATTGATATGCCGATTGAAACGCATTCCACTCAGCTAGCTAGGTGGCTACTGGCTACCAGGCTCATAATTCACATTTAATTGCAAACAGAAAATGTCAAGCAAGCATCATGTCATACATGCATCTATTTCCAAAGGAATGAAAGCTGTTTGTGCCAACTTAATATAATGCTTATCATTGTTAATATTGTGCTATTCATGTGGCACAAACAATGTTTGAGTTTGTGGACTAGCCATAGGAATGGAGCTGGTAAAAAAGATCATTATGAGAATGTGTGGACAGTGGCACACAATGGGCTTAAAGTGACAGTGCACCATTTACAAATGAGATAAACAGCATCACATGTGTAGTATTTCTTAAGAAATTAATACTTTAAAACAAAATTACTGTGTCATTATTATCTTTTAAATAATATAAAAGTGTTGACCTTGGCTTCCCTTATGAGTCGCCACTGGCAGACAGCCTAATAAATTGTTTGCAGGCAAATCTGTGGCCTAGCGCAGTGAAATGCCATCAGTCAAATTATTACTCATCCTTACAGTGGGCTCCGAAATTTGGAAAAACAATATTTTTATTTGTCATGTAGCTATCCGTTTTGTACAGATTACTCAGGTATGCACATGTGTATATTGTATGCGCATGCATATATCGTAAAAGATTTCAAGACAGAAACATTGAACATATTTTAATCTGTATTTATAAAAAAAAAATCTGTGGATTAGATGGAAGTGTTAAAATTATGATCGATAGTCTAATAATGCCATTATTAAGTGAAGAGTACCTGATGACTTGTTCAGGACTTGAAAAAGATTGGGACTTGGACTTGGACTCGACTTGGCTTTGATGAGACTTGGACTTGGACTCGACTTGCCCTTCTCTGTATTTACTTGGGACTTGACTTGGACTTGAGTGCTAAGACTTGGGACTTACTTGTGACTTGCCAAACAGTGACTTGGTCCCACCTCTGGTCCATACAGTCCATATGCAACCTAAAATCTAAAAGCTACATTGTATAGAAAGTTTCTGCATGCAGAAGAAAATAGTTTCTTGTTTGCCTGATAATGTATACTGTTTGTTGTTGCTCTATTTTTAATGGGACCACCCCACAGAGAAGTTTATTCACTCTACGGCATATAATGGGTACATGGAAATAATAAACTGCTTCATAATGAACTTGAAAGAAGGTAATTAAGTGGTAAACTGATGGGGGGTCTGACTAAATTGATGGAAATGAAACGCCTGCCACTTGAAATCATAAAGTAGCTCATACCAAACCTTACACTATTCAAGACCGCTGCTTCAGGACCGTGGAAGGCTAAGATGTGTTTGATTGACTGCTGAGCTCAAATATCAACAATCTTTCACCAGAACCGAGGTCTGCACCTCTAAGTTATGACATCCATATCATCTCTTCTTATCTCAGCTTACTATCTCTCTACTCATAGTGTGGTCTGCCAACAGCCAACACTACACGTATCTACCTTTCTAATTTATGTGCATTTTAAGCATCCCTGGAAACATCCCTGTTTCCATCCGTCCTGCAGTAACGCGTGGCTTTGACTGCGTCTCTGGAACTCACCTCTCCTGACCAAGGGGCACTTGCGGCAGAGGATCACCACGCGGGCACTGAGCCTCTTCCCCGACTGCTGGATGGCCAGGCTGCCCTGCTTGTACACGCCGATGATGGAGAGGACAGCGTGCAGGCTCTCCTCTCGCATGACGGCCGACACCAGCGTGCCAGTGATCACTAGGAAGGGAGGGCACACCTACATCACACATCATCACTTCATCACAGCATTCTACACACAGCTGATCAGCTCTCATTATTCCTAGTATGGTACAAAATACAAAATGTCAGTTTTGTATAACTGTGTTTCTAACTTGCACTTGTGCTTTCTTGGATTTGAATACATAACTGTGGTGATGCAACAGCTTATGAGATACACAGTTCTCGCCCGGACAGGCAGCCCAAATACACTTGCACTGGTCCAGAAATTTCCCCTGGATTATGGCAGTCTGCTCCTGACTCCAGTTTGATTTCTATGAAGGCTTCACTCCCTGATTAGCTTCTCTTCTGTAACACACCATGTATATTTTGGCCCCAGGGGACACGCTGCACCATCTTAATGCTAAACCATAGGAGCAGCAGAATCTTAAGTGACAAACAGGAGAGGCAACCTACTGTAGACCTGCTCACACGTGGCATGCTCACTGGTTTCTACGGAGACGGACTCCATATCAACAGCGCACACTATTTGTCACTGAGCGTCATTTGAGATTCTGTGGGCACTGTGGAGATTAATGATGACAGGGGGAAGCCTGAGAATAAACTCATTCACACGCAGAAATCTCACCGAAGTTGCTCGAGCAGTAGTGGCTGTCAATCACCCCAGTCCGCCTGCATTTCTGCCTGCACAGAGCCTCTGAATATGTTAATGCTGGATGGAGAGATGGAGGGATGGAAGGAAGGAGAGAGAGAATTCAGGTGCACCGTTACTACAAGATTTATTTAAATAAGATTGAATTGAGTAAACGTCATACATTTAAATGTACCACCTATTTGTTTCAGGCCCCTGACAACAGGCAAGAGTAGATGGAAGCAATCAAATATTTATTTTGCTGCATGCTGACTAACCACATTTTCACAGCACTTAGCATCACTTGCTCCATGGTATAGTAATTCAGGAGGGCTGCCACATTGGACTGGCCACATAAATTTACTGAACATATGAAAAAGTATATTATGGTGGTTTTAGACATTCCATTCCCAGGAGCCACATACATACACAAACACACACACACACACACAAACACACACACACACACACACACACACACACACACACACACACACACACACACACACACCACTCATAAATACACACATACACACGTCTTCAAGAAACATTTCATCATCATCAGCACCACAGTAAATCTCGCAGCTGCTCTGAGCGTGGCCAAATTGAGCAGTGCTTCAAAGTGAATGAGATGCAGAAGGGATAAAGATGAACACAACGAACATACCCACTGGCCCTGTGGTCACAGCAGGTGTAGTGGGGGTAGTGGTGGAGGTGGGTGGTCCCCTGCTGCTGATGATGGAGTTCTTGGGCCTGAACTGGTAATGACCAATGAAGCCATCCGCAGTTAAACTCAAGTCAGACAGAAACTGAATGAGGAGATGGTTGCCGTCAGAGTAAATTGGGCTACAAGGGCATAAGATAAGAGTAAAGTGCCTTAATATTTCATTTAAGGGCACACAAGAAATAAATGTATGAAATGACAGCAAAGATGGGGTGCAAAATGCTTATTTACAGTATGAAACTTTTATCTGAAGCGGCATAGCATCTGGCAGGGTGCCTCAATCATACACCTGCTACACGAGCTATGGCATGACAAGGTCTCTCGCTGTCCTAGCACACTTATGGAACTCATCAAGGCTTCAGACATCGGGCAGCTACAGACCTACATGTGGCCTTTCTGCGTTTCGATCAGAGACCGGAGTACATAAGTGCAGTGTAGTGGGTCTCAGTGACACACGCCTGTCATATGATATGAGGCATAATGTCCTGGTGACTTCCGATGGAGAACACAATGTTGGGGACCAATCGGGGACATCATGAATGTCCTGTTAAAGTCCCCTGTTTGTCAGGAAGCTATTCAACTGCCATGTGTGCATTGAGGACCTGATGGGTGTCTTCACCCAGTTAAGAGTGGAAAACAAACGCTCAACTATGCAACTTGTAATTGGTAGAGTAAGGAGTGCCCAAAGTAAGCTATTAATGTGGGGCTTGTTAGGATAAGCTATTGTGGTTGGTTTGTGTTGACACTACATCAAGTTAGAATGATAAGAACAGATGAAGTAACAGTGAAAGCCGGAAATATTTAAAGGTGTGCCAGACCGTCGATTGGGTGCATGAAGAGGCCAGGTCGGGGGGGGGGGGGGGGGGGGCATTACAGCACAGATGTGTGTCTTACGCAGGGGGGCTGTCGCCGCAGAACCTCCCAATCCGTGTGGCGTCGCTTGCCTCCTCCCCATTAAAGATGGCCACGTGGTCGTAGCGGCAGTAGTTGTCCCTCTCGACATCAAACTTCTCGAACTTCAGCTGGATGATCTGATGAGAGAAGGGCCCCGTGATGAGGTCTAAAGAGTTTTTGGAGGAAATCACAAGGCATTCAAAGGTACAGTCTGTGATTCGGGTGAAAGGCTGTTGATTTTTTTTTACTTCAATGGCCCATCAATACTACATAACCCCCTACATAACATCCCTTCTTGCTTTAAAGAGCCCATAAAGTGTTTTTTTTATCACTGAATCACATGGATAAGAATCACAGACTGCACCTTCCTTTAAGTATCTCACTGATAACATCACCTCACCTGGTTTTGGGGGGCTACAATGTGCCAGGTGCAGGTGACGCCAGCAGGGTAGTCCTTCTCGGGCCAGTTCGGAGTCGTCAGGGAGCCTGGCGATCTGTCCAGAAGGCCTCCGCAGTATCGATTCCCTACCAGAAGGATTTTGACAAGAGATGGATGGCTCAGCTTGGTAAGGTCATTTTTGTAGCCCTCTCAGGTCTAGATGGTTCAACTGGCCAACACTGACTGGTAGTTTGACATTTTTAATTAAAGCCCTTGCTATAAAACAAGAATCACTAGTAGTGAAGTAGTAAAGTAGTAGTAAAACAAACTCCATAATTCCCTGATAGGTGAGAAGTATTGTTAGATTCTATACCAGATCCTGACAAACTGTTAAATGACCCCGTTCTAGAATTATTTTCTGTCATCCTGAAAGGCAATGGCAAGTCATTGCTGGTGAAGTAGGTCTAGGCTATCAATCTATGATTAGCCTAATGCATCATCCAAAAATGCTGTAAAATGTTTTGATCTAAACAACTACTGACTGAAAGTGTAAGAAAGAAAACACAATGTGAATGCACAGAGAGTAAGCTATACTAACTTAAATCACAATTAAAGAGCCTCTCAAAAAGGCACAGTAGAAACAGATGGCAACATTTAGGAAGAACAAGAAAAAAAACAAAGAGTTAGTTATTTTAAGGTCACTGCCCAAATGACAGACTTTAAGATGTTTTCAGACTCCAGTCTTGTATTCCTGGATGACATGCTATGACCTTGCCCGAAAATGGGCAAATTCGAATTATGTCCAGGTGTAAAATGGCAGTGTGTTGTGTGTTTTCACCTTTCTCGTTGGGCCGCACACCGGCGAAAACAGCAAGAAATCCACTACCAGCTGTGTTGGCGTCGGACACCATTGTCACCTGCATCTTGTTCCCATTGGTGACGAGAGCACCTGGCCTGGAAGTCCCGCAAAAGCGCCCCAGTCGCTGGCCATTGATGTGCCCGTCATACACATCCACAAAGTCATACCTGCACAAGGTGTCACTCTCCAGATCAAGCACGCGGAAAGAAAGCGACACCACCTTGTCGCGAGGCACCTATTTTAACATACAGTAGAACGATATGATTTCGTGGACAAATGGACTTCACATTGTGTCGAAGACAATCAGTCCACGTCCAAGTCATTTCCTCATATTCTATACTTAAACTAATAAAGAAAAGCGGGGTGTATTCTCTCACCGTAATCTTCCACACACATTTGGTATATGCTGGGTAGACACCTGGGTATCCCTGACTGCCAAAGATGCCAGACTCCCCAGTAATGTTTCCACCACAGGTATAAACTGGTTTAGGCCTACGGAGATTGGCAAACTATTATAAAACAGTCCATTCATTAGGCAGACTTAATTACAGGGTGATGGCGTTACAACATACGCGTCTGAACGCAATCTCCTGAAGACCACTGCACAGTTCGAACAGCTTCTTATAATAACTGAATCTTATCCAGTGTCACACGTATCACTCGTATTTCGTAATCTTGACACTAAATCTATATCCTTCACTATACCTACTCAAAATTTTACTCTTATAGTGAAGCAACTATGTTTCTTAGAGCTCGTCAGATGTTTAGCCTACCTCCGATGAGATTGTGTCAGGATCCCGTTGAAGAAAAGCGATACCAAGAAGTTCAGAACGATAGTCCTCATTGTAGTCTGCCGTTTTAAACAAATGTCACATTTGGTAGTGTGTAGTTAGTTGCGCCGCCTCTTTGAGTGTGGGTTTCTCTAGGGATTTTCTCTGGCAGCTCACTCACATGAATGTGGGGTTTGTTCCACAGACCGGAAAGGCCCGCAATATGTAGAGTTTTCTTAGACAGTACCCTAAACATGTGGAGTCAGTAGCCTATACTCAGGCTGTAAATCCCATTCACTCTGGCTCTTATTACATCCATGATAAATTACAGTTCAAATGAAATAATTAAGCCAAAGGAAACGCACTTTGTGGAAATTGTTCTCTCATCATCTGCTCTTTGAGGAGAAATGCATCCCCCATAGCTTTTCCTATGTATGTGGAATGTTTGTTCACAGCATATTGCAGTCTGCAGTCAGACCCCGTGTGTCACACTACAAGTAGGCCTACTACAATGGACATGATTTTAATTCTACTCTTTGCTATAAACAGCTTTTAATTCAAGTTTACAAGGGCGTTATAGCCTACAATATAATGTGTCAGTTAACGGGACAGACCAAATTTTCTTCCCGGTACGTGCAAAGTGACGTCCCTGTTCACTTTATGTCCACTAGATGTCTATCTTTCACAATAGTTCATTCATTCTCTGCAAATGCCCTTTGACAATTGACACACTTGACATTTTGACATTGACAGTCAATGAGCAAACACAACAGAGAACCCAATCAGTTCTCAGTTGCCTATCAATATGCTGCAAGAGACACTCCAGGCTTTCTTTGTCATGCCAGTTCTTTTCTGTCTGACTATATATGTCCTGGTTATTTTAGTTCACTGTGCATTGCCCTATTGCTTGAAGCCTTTCTGACTCACTTGCGGCCCATGACGCAAGCGTTTAACCAGGGACAAATTCGTTTAAAAATATAAGCTAAAATATGTGTGCTGTTAGACCAAACTCTCCCTGCTCAGCTGGTGGGATCAGTAAAAGCAGCATATTAGAGTTAGACTTTATGACATGAATGCATGGAGTGCAAGGAAAGCCTCAGAGAGCAGATGGCAATGGTGGGTAGAGGCAGCAGGACCAGGCTGTTATAGTGGTGGGTAGATACAAACACACTCTCAGACATGCACACATACACATACACTCACACACACCAAGAGTGCCGTATATCATTTTTTTTTAACATTTTTACCCTTTTTCTCTCTTTTTATTATAAACGAGGCAAAAACAAATTAATTGGCCCCAAACGTTTGCAGGTTTACTGGGAGTAGCCTGATCCTCTCAAAATCCAGCTTGTATGTTTATTGTTTACCGTATTCCCAATAGATGGGATTTAATGGACTATTAAACAAAAGCGAAGTAAACACAATCCCCACTATATGGACATCTGCCAGACAACACAGACAAGTAAGATCTCAACATTTAATCAAGAGACTTTTTCTCATTCCATGCAGCTTCAGAAGCAATGCAGCTTTGTTTAATCTCCCTTACACTGGTTGTGAAAGCCACTCTCAATTTACAGATTAATGACAAAGTCAACATGTTCCTTCAATTTGCATAGGCTGCTTTATCAGAGTATTAAAAAGTCATGGATGGGTGTTAAAAAATAAAAATAAAAATTGTAAAGTGACGGGCACTTCTGAATGGAGGGCACCTTCTCCCACCCTTGACAGAGACACTGAGGGCTGCCTTTTGGGTGGCTGCCACGACCGCCATTAATATTAGTGTTAGAATGGTTTTACACAGCCAAGTCCTATGCACATATTTTACTGAAATCCCAAGGGAGGTGTCCCTGCTACTCAGAGGTACATATAAGTCACTGAAAATGCACAATAAAACCTTTCAAGAGCCTGTTGTTGGACTTGGGATGTAGAAAGAATCACACAGACAGCATCTGATCTGGAAATTAACTGCAGAGCCATCCTCTTTCCTTTTTTCATGTTTTACTTTTGGCAGTGGGGCCAAACGGAGACAGGCGTCTGCTACAGTAAAAGAACAAAGAGAGCGACCCTGAAATATCCCAAACACGGTCCACATAAACAATCATGGGGCAAATTATAGTAATAGATGCCCCTCTTTATAAAGTTTAGTATTTCACGTGTGCACATGGAAGTCATGAAGGCAATTACATGGTTTGTTTTTGTGCGGGAATGTCCAAATATCACATGTCAGTTTTTGTCTCCGTGAGTCTGTGTTATGGTGAGACCCGTTTTATTTCCCATGACATTTTCGAAGGCCTCGTCTAAAGTGCGCAAGCACCAGAGCTCAGCGTTGCCAGTCACGTTTGGGTTCCTCTACCTCTGAGCTTTTTTGGTTTTCTACTGGTTATAGTCACATGTACAGGCTTTCTCACAAACATGTATACTTGCAGGTTTACACACACACACACACACACACACACACACACACACACACACACACACACACACACACACACACACACACACACACACACACATACACACATATGAAACCACTTTTTTCATACATACACTCAACTGCACACACACACCCAAGTAATGCCAGATGCTCCATAGTGTTTAGATTTATAGTTCCACCCACCTTAGTTGCTCCAGGCGCACGAACACACACACAAAAGGCCAGCGCAGTGTGGTAAGAGACCAAAGTTGTTGAAAACCTATGGTAGAGAGGTATGTGTTGAAATACCATGACGCTGTTTGTGTAGATCGAGCTGGAGAACCAAAGTGGGATCATCTGGGAAAAAGAGGGAATAAAGTGCAAACGTGCTGATGCTACACAGATGGCTGCTTAATGCAGCAGAGGACTCAAGCTTTAGATGATCTTGAGTGGCAAAGACACAGTATGCATATCCTGCTCTCATGGTAGATTACCAACAAGCCAGTACTGTACGATAACTTACTGTTGACTTTTGTTTGTTTGCTTTAAAAAAAAAAGAAAACATGTTTATCCCCATTTCCATTGATGTGATTTTTTGATTGCACAGGAAACAAAGGGGAGCTAGTCAGCACTGTGCCAAGTTGCAAGGACGTTGCTTTATGATACAGTCAAGGAGGAACAGTCTGGTCAAAGCCACACAGATGCTTATCTGAATTCAGTACAAGGTGCTTTGGTGAAAAAATACTTTATAATACCATTAAAACACAATCCAAACATAATTTCCTTCCCACCAGGGCACACTTAATCAATGCTATAGACATGTGCAAAGAAGGGGAACGCTTTCCAAATGGAAAATGAATTCTGAGTCAGCCCACTAGAGATTAAAAAGTGAGTAGATGAATAATGGCTGAACAGCATGGCAGAACAACAACACAAAAAACGTGGAGAATCATCAATAATCACATCTTTTTGGGGAAAGTCTGGCATGAAAAACTGTAGATGAAATGGTATTGGAAATGTTTCCTAATTATACTCTAGTTTCTTTTTATTAGCTAGGAGAAAGTTTTTTTGCAAGGCAGAAAATTGGGTGTTTGGATTTTGTGGCAGAGCCCTCTGTTCAAAATGGTAATGCGCTATATGTTTTTAGTCCTCCATCAAGTAAGGTAACATCATAATAATGCAGTAAATTAGTCTTTGGATAATAGAAGCCAGAATTTACCACAGCTGCCAAGATCTGAATTCATGTCTGGGTGGATCGTGGGTGCAGTAATCATTTCAATTTATGTGAAGACAAAATCAATGCGCTCAGCATAGTGCATGAGGAATTTTCCAGCGTTCCAAGGGATCCTCAAAGTGACCTAACATTCCCACGCTTTGCCCATATAAGCATTTCTGGGAAATGTTGAACACTGGTAATCAATCAGTTTAGTCCATTGTCATTGCTAGAGCCTCACTTCCTGTGTTAGGGACCTCTATGGGCATGCCTGTGGCTCTAGAAGAGGAGATTTGTTGGTTGTGCTTGACCTAGATCTCAACTGCTATATGTTTGTGTGAGGAAGGATGTGGATCACAGGGAGCCCACACTGAAGGGAGTTTGGCAACGAGAGGATAGCAAGCTGCATGGTCTACTGACTCTTGTTTCTTTTTAACTCTCAAAAGAGCAATTTAAGTTAACAAATGGACAGCAAACCAAGCCAACCGTGGGCTTTCCTTCAGGTTTGCATCAGCTGCCAATGTGAACAAAAAACCTACAGGCGATGCCCTCTGTATGACTCGGGCGCCCAATTTAAAGTTAATCCTCCTGTGAGATCAGAGCATGCAGTACAGTAACCCCACCACCACCCTTTTTTCTAGTATGTGGCCTCAGTATTGAACTAATGCTGCCTCTTCTATATATATACTGCACTGACAGTCTAAATCAGTTCATAATTCAAAGGTGTCTTGAAAGCATGCAGTGCTGAGATAGAGAATACTTCATGCGGCTCTGTCAGCGCAGAGTATTGACACAGCACCTACCCCTCGGGCACCAGTGCTCTGCTTTCCCACAACCCCTCTCCTCCTGCTCTCTATTCCCTGGCCAGCCCCCGGCAGGAGTGTTTCTGTCGGCTCTGAAATCTGAACACAACCCAGGCTGCAGAGAAAGTGAGAGAGGGGGGGGGGGGGGGGGGGAGAGATGGAAGAACCTCTTTGACTAACATGTAGGCTACATTGCATTCTGGCAGTTTAAGCATTGCTATCATCATCCACCTATGAAGACAGAGTGGCCCTGGAAGAGACAATGCAGCCAAGTCTTAAGCCAAAGCCTTTTAAAAGGTTTGGCACGGACACAAAGAGCAGTTCAATAATATTGCAATGGCAATAATGAAAGAAGGAATGGTTATGATTAATGTAATTGTTTCCATTTTGTTGAGATTTATTTAGTTTCATTTGTTCTGCAGGATGTATTGTAGACATCTTCTGTAATGGTTTGCCTATAAATGTATTATAACGGATTTATTATGCATGGCAATAAATGCATAGACCTACATATCCATCTTTTAACTGGTGTTCGCAAAAAGTGCTGACACTGAAAACAAAGATCACGAAGATGATATCATGATGATTATTGGTGCAAGTGACGATGAGGAGAAGAATGGCACAATTACCATAACCCTGCCTACCAGTCAGGGGAGGAAGGGAGCTGTCCATTTTTACAAAACAGCACTTTTCTTGAACTTGCATGAAGATAACTTAATTAAAAGGCCAGCTATCACTCAAAGAGGTTGTTAATGCCTGAGGCGATTTGCCTCCCCGACAGACGCTCAATTCCACAATAAATAAACACCAAGGGGCGCTGTGCCTCCATCACACTGAAATGTTACCACAGAGGTAAGTAACGGAAACCTATATTTTTAAAAGTTAATACAGGGTGTGCTAAATATCAAACAGTTAATCAAGTTAAATGAAACCAAACCCAGCCCTTTCACTCAGAAGCTCCTGTCCTCGGGCATTAATGCAGAATAACATAGACCACTTTCCACGGCGATTTGAGGGCAGCACCTCACGCTTTTCCCCCGCTGGGGTGTGCCACTGACTACTAGCACCGGAGAGGTGGTGGTGGGGGGTATCTACCCCCTCCCTCCACTACCCGCTTCCATCCCTCTCGCGTTTCTCGCTCATTCTTCCTCATTTGTCACTCCTACGCATAGTCGCAGAGAAGCAACAGCTATCCGGAATGTGGAATGAATCGGAGTGAGCTAACTCAGTTCTTAGTTCTCCAGTAAACTGTTAAACGTGCTATTGGGCTTCAGTTGCGACAAATATGGCAAAACAGACTACCGATGCATTTGCCGTTTTCTCGGATGAAAAATCTAACAGAATTGGGCTGCCGGTCGGGATCTGAAAAGAATTGAACGGGTCGCTCTATCCGACACAGATTGGAAATAGACGTGTTTTTAATCGTTGTGTTCGACTGAGGTTTGGGCATTGCTTCTCCGCCAGTCCACATTGTTTCGAGGTTTTATTCCGACGGTCAAGTAGCCTATAGCCCATTCATGTTGCAAAACCTCGGTTTATGACAATGGATTACTTGCTGTTTATATGCAGCTTATTGCTCCCGGTGGTGTTCGGTGTTGAAGGTGAGTAGGCTACACTAGGTTACTTGATTTAATGCAAAGAATGTCTTCCAAGTCTTTGTTACCTGTGTGTGAACTACATTTCTCGAGCCCCTTTGTTGTCCAGAATTCTCAAATTATTGCATCAAAAAGATAAAAACAGGCTTAGGCTACTAGAAGGAGACACAGCCTTTAAACTGATCACATCATCACACTTACAGAGTGCACAGTTTTAACTTGGCATTTGTATTTTCTGTCACCGTACCCAAAGCTCTCTTGAACGCGATCACCCGAATCCGCTAAGGCTGAGGCTCTGTTGAAGTGACTGTGGTTCATGTGTCAGTCGTGTCTGGATGTTTGGTGTGTGTGAAGACATTTCAGCTGTATTCATGTATCGGGTGGAATTGTGAAGTTCTTGCTTAGGTTTGAAAATGTGAAATTTTGTCAGGAAATGGAATGCAATTAATGGCATCCAATTAACTTGTTGGGTGGATTTGTTTGTTTGTATGGAAGTATGTATCTGTTGCACTGTAATTGTAATACATGTTAATCTTTGTGTAACAGTTTTGTGCAGCTCTGCTATTGATTAATGTTGGTGTTATGAGAGCCTGACACTAATGCAGTAAGGGATGATAGCAAACGCATCCCTCACACTGGCCACAGTGCAAATTAAGAGAGAGCAGACTGATGCTTTCTCCTTATTCAAATGACATTGAGGGTGGGTCTGTTCTCACCATAGAGCTTTTCAATCTATACAAATGGCTTTGCAACAGATCCCCAATGTTGCACTCCATAGGCTGGCTCAGTCGCTGTCTTTTTGTTTGGCATTCTGGCAAATTAAGCATGTTAAGCACCACACATGAGTGCATGTGAGAGAGGCAGCAACATCCCTGTCCTGCGCATGGTAGACAGGGCGTTAAACGAAGAAGCTGGTGGAAAACAATATGATGAGGCGGAGTATGAAAGGATTAATATTTGAAAAATCGGACAAATGCACTTGAATCCATGAATCCGTCAGCTGCACCTGAGGTCATGCTGTTTAAGGACAAGCTTTTGCAGGAGTTAGACAATTGCATGCTGATTTTAGAACATAAATTAGCCACACCTGCTTGGTATTGATGAAGTGTACCCCTAGCATGGTCATTTGTGGTTGATAATTTGTGGTTTACTTAAAATGAAATTGAAATGGGAAAATAGCAGAGGGTTGGTGCACCCCAAGCACACAACAGTGATTTAAAGTTTATAAGGCTAATGTGTCCTGTAAGTACTTCCATAGCACACAGTAACAGCATACATGATTGCATTCATATAATCCGCAGCTAGACCAAGGCCATATGCAACCTTACTGTGAAACAGGCGGCTCAATTTCTCATCAATTTCAGTGTCAAGAGGTAAATCAATGCAACTCCTGCTTCACCAGCAAGGCCACGCTGAGCTCTCACCTAGCACAGAACAGTTAACTGTTTCCCACCTAACAGGTCTGCCTCAGTGTTCCTGAGGACAACTAGCTATAGCGTACCATGATTTGAGCATATCAAGAGCGCTTCTGAGCAGGAACAGGCACTACTAGTTATGCTAGCTGTCTTAATTATATTATAGTGTCAGGCTATACATGATATGTTTCATTGAATCTATTTTCCATTAAGATTATACCACAAGCAGGACTACACAGGACACAATAAAACAGATAACATGAAGCAGATTTAAGTTTAAAAAATAGCATAAGTACAGCTACATAGTGGGCTGCACATCATATCTTAAATTGGCAAACTCAATTATCAAGGGAGACTGTCAAACCTAGCCCAGACAGCAGACAAGTGGTCTGTGTAACTGGATAAAATTACAAATCTCACACATTTCAAACCACAAACAGCAGCCCCATCTCCTTACTCTGATGGCAGAGGTAATGTTGTGGTCAGTGTCTGTTGGTATGATCATTTTTATATTCCTCCACTTTTGCCATATAGGTTATGTGGTTAGTGGTCAGGCATTGTTCATTGTATGAGATCATTTTTTTGGACTTTGCTCAAAGATGTAGTCTCCACAGACGATTTACAAGGCATTGTCTGTACACAGACAGGCATCTTGTACTGGTCTATCTGTTCTCCATTTTCCTGTCTACTTTGTCATCATTTGAAGTGTTTATTTAGTGCCTGCAATCCTTCTACATTAAATTTAGAGCGCCATTTCCTCATAAGAGTAAAATCGGTTTGGTAAGGTCACAATATTCAGAGAAAGTGTCAGCCCCTGACGAAAACCGCCTAATGACTGCCCTTGACTGAAAAACGTCTAATTGTTTTTGCATACTGTGGCTCGAGAAACTTCTCCGTCTGTGAATAAGAAAATAGTACATTTCTGAATTGCTCGCCCCTGGAAAATGAGAAGTTGTGACACAAGGTCTAGATTTCAGCTCAGCCGAGTGTTCAGATGCCTACAGCCTGAAGGAAAGACCAAATGAGGTCATTACAAGTTGATCAAAGCTGTGTGCCTTACATTCTGCCGCACATCACAGTGCTCAGCCTAATTGCATGCATGGTTTTATGGAGCTGGATGCTCTGCTTCTCCGACTCATGATAAACCCCAGACCCGGTGTCAGCCTGTGACTTTTAAAGGATGTGGCCAAATGGACATGGCTGGTTTGTGTGTGTTAGAAAATCAGCATATATGTAGCCTATGTCTGTCAGATATTGTTTGGTTTTTTTGTGCGAGTGTGTAGAGTTTGTATGTGCATTTTAGTCAGTGTTTTTGCGTGTTTGAGAGAGAGAGAATGCAAGTGAAAAGAGACAAAGTTTCTGTGGTGTGTGTGTGTGTGTGTGTGTGTGTGTGTGTGTGTGTGTGTGTGTGTGTGTGTGTGTGTGTGTTTGTGTGTGTGTGTGTGTGTGTGTGTGTGTGTGTGTGCGCGTGCATGCTTGACTCCTTCAAGCAAGCAAGTGTATCAGTGTTGTGTGTGTGTGTCTTTGTGCATGTGCAAATGATCACATGTGTGAGAGAAACTCTCTGCTTGGAGAGAGAGAGAGGGAGAATGCAAACTGCATAGGCGTATTTGCTTTTGCTCTAATCAGCTGAGTTGATGTTATGCTCTAAATATTTCATGTGTTAGCTTGCAGATGTGTGTGTCACATTAATTTGAAGAGAGTGCTTCCCCTTGCAGAATACCAACTTACAAAGTGAATAAAACATTAGCATACGTGCAGTTTCTCCAGCTGCTGTGGAACTTCATACATTTTTTTGCCTCATTGATCAAAGGCGATCCAGAACAATAAATGCCTTGGGTGCAAATATGATGTGGACAACATCCCCAAGGATGGCAGTGGATCCTTTGAGCACTGCTGCCTTGTTAGGATTTGGCCATCGCTGTGCTGCTTTAACCAAGCTAAGCTTGCATCAGCTGCAGGCCCTTGGCGAGATGCAGACAGTTACACAGCCACTTGTTAAGTGCAAAAGCTTGGGGTTTGACATTGTGGTATTAAGTAGAGATCCTCCTTTTAATTAGGCGAAAGACTGAGCTCAGAGCACAAGATATTGTTTCATTTAGTTTTAGCTGTCCAAATAAGCCACACGCGCGGAGGGAGGGTGCTTTACTAGTCATTAAACAGATCTGGGTTCCGGTGATAATCAAGGAGGAGGAAGTTAGTTGGTATGTGTGGGAGAAGGCCCCTGGCTGATTTCTGTCTCATTATCTTTGGCCACACAGAAACTCTCATGGACAGCAAGTGGGCTACCACAGAGCTCGCCTGGACCACCTATCCAGAAAGTGGGGTAAGCAAGTGTTTATAATGCTTTTGAGTGAGTGTGTGTGTGTGTGTGCGTGTGTGTGTGGTGTGTGTGTGTGTGTGTGTGTGTGTGTGTGTGTGTGTGTGTCTGTGTCTGTGTCTGTGTGTGTGTGTTTGTTTGTTTGTTTGCAAGAGGTCATGTATGTGCTAATATATGTATGATATGATTTGTTGTGATATGACCTTGTGTATGCATGCATGCATATGTATATGAGAGTATGTGTGTGTGTGTGGGGGGGGGTGGGGGGGGATTGCGTGTGTGTGCTTGCCATGTAATGTTTGTGTTTGTATATGTTTGTATGTGCTTGCCAGCTTGTATCCTCTTCTATTTGCCAGTGTGCTGTTCACAGTGCCGTGTCTATGCCACTGTGTTTGTGTGCACACTGCTATTTTTTTGTGCAGGCGTAGGGAAGAAACAAATGAGACAGAACACATGCCCCCCATGACAAATGGATAAAAATTACCAGGAGGCTGCTCCATTTGCACAGTGACTTTTCCAAACGCCGACTGGCAGTTGATTTCCCTCATAAGAAGAGTAAAAAATTAACCACCGTGTTTTTGACCTTAAGCTTGACAGACCTCCCCCACTATACCGGGGCTGGAGCAATTTGTCTTTGTGGGAATGTGCATGCGAAGTCAGTCAATGGAAAACGATGGGTTGCCATGGAAACAATCTTAAGCAGTTCGAGCCTGCTTCTCTGGGCTCGCGCTCGATGTCTTGCATTTCAAAAGCCGTACATCATCATAAGTAATGTGGTCCCGCACGCTGCAAGATAAACACATGCTTCCCCTCTCTGTGATGATTTCTAATTGTGTTGTGAGAAGTCAGAAAGGTTGGCAGTGACTTGAAATGTGCTTACACTCGACAACGGCGTGAAATATTAATGTTGTGCCTCCACACCTTCTGAAAAGCCACAATCCAGGGAAGGTGGTTGCCAGATTTGTTGTGGTTAAGGCTAGGTATGTAAACAAAAGCCGTGGGATTAGGAGTTGAATCAGTCATTTGATGCTTTGAGGATATTTAAAATATGATTTTAAACGTGTTTTTACCTGTAACTTTAATCCTTTAATTGTAGGAGATATATTTACTATTTACTATTCATAAAGTAAAAGGTTTTAGAGAGATTTTAGTGTAGGGCTGTGTGTGTGTATGGGTGTGTGTTTTTTTTTTGTTTGCACCTCAATGTGTGTGTGTGTGTGTATTTGAATGTGTGTGTGTGTGTGTGTGAGTGAGTGTGTGTGATTTCCATAATATGTTGCGTGTGAGTGTTTTTAATTAAAGGACTTTTTGTTATTTGCTGTTTGTTTAGTCCCATTGCTGAATTGTGGGGAGTGTCTCTTGTCCCAGTTGACAGCTGGGTCTTTATTCTTTGACATTGTGAAAATCTCGGCGTTCCTAGGCTTGCAACGTTTGATTGCTTCCCCACAGGAGCCAGGTCATTTAGGGTGTTTTTAAAGAGCTCCTCTGTGCTGCATTCGTCCTTAATGTTATCTTTTTTTCACAAACGCCTGGGTCAGCTCACAATTGGCAGGGTGTTAAGTATGGCAGCGAGTTCTGGGTGACATGCGCCGCTGTAAGTGGCTAAACAGACTAAAAAGGCTGAAACCCTCTCTGGCTTTGTTCCGTGAAACAGTGGGAAGAGGTGAGCGGCTACGACGACAACATGAACCCCATCCGGACGTACCAGGTGTGCAACGTGAAGGAGCCCAACCAGAACAACTGGCTGCGCTCCGACTTCATCCCGCGCAAGGGCGTGCTCCGCGTCTACGTGGAGCTCAAGTTCTCGGTGCGCGACTGCGCCAGCATCCCCAACATCCCCGGGTCGTGCAAGGAGACGTTCAACCTGTTCTACTACGAGTCGGACCGGGACAGCGCCACCGAGTCCAGCCCAGCCTGGCGGGAGAACCCCTACGTGAAGGTGGACACCATCGCGCCGGACGAGAGCTTCTCCCTGCTGGTGTCGGGCCGCGTCAACACCAAGGTGCGCAGCTTCGGGCCGCTCTCCAAGGAGGGCTTTTAC
>NC_055957.1:46775316-46805316 GCF_018492685.1 Alosa sapidissima | reverse complement strand
AACCTGCAGGCGCACACGCGCTACAGTTTTGAGATCCAGGCCGTTAATGGTGTCTCAGCCAAGAGCCCTGCCACCCCCAACTACGCCACCGTCAACATCACCACCAACCAAGCAGGTGAGGGCCTTATCACCGTGGCTGCATGATGGCACATGATAGCACTGGAGAGTATAGGCCACTTTACACTACAATTACACTGCACTCACTCTACCACACAAGCAAGTAAGGACTACAGTAGAACAGTAGATTTACACTGTTTACATCCTGATATTTAACATTTCCATTTTCTCAAAGAAACCAGACAACACTCTGGAAGAAGGTTCCAAATACCTATCGGATGCGCCGCAGTTCTATATCTGTGGCCTCAATTGATCTCGAAATTCAGCATTTTTTCTTCCATTTTCTCTGAAAGTGTGCTTCTTGTGGGAGTTTGACCTTTGCCCTTGGCACTGCTCACGCCGCCGCTCTGCCAAGCGGTCTGCAGAAGCGCTAGTCGGCCGGTGCGCTGCTGAAATCATCTCAGCACGCCCTGATGTCAGTCCAGTTTGATGGGTTCAGTCCTTCTGACATGGTGCCAGATGAGCAAGGAAAGAAGTCACTGGAGCACACGGACAAAGACGTTTTTTTTTTTTCACCTCTTTTATTAAACAAGCATTCTTGAACGTCAGTGCGCTTCACTGACTTCTCTCCCTGTGCACCACTAATCCGACACCTGAGAAGCACTAAATTGTTCTCAGAAGCGCGGTGGAACGACCACTAATATTTCCAGATGAGGCTAGCCACATGGACGTGACTGACCCACCCCCACCCCCACTCTCTGTCCACACACAGCTCCGTCGGCCGTCCCCACTGTGCTACTGATGAGGGCCACGGCTGGAACCATGAGTCTCTCCTGGCTGCCGCCTGAACAGCCCAACGGAGTCATCCTGGATTATGAGATTAAATACCACGAGAAGGTGCGAATCGCTTCACATCACAAGCAGGGGGGAGGAGGGGAGAAGGGGGGTGGGGGTATGGGTTGGCCAGCAGCCCCGAATGAGAGCCAACTGTTTTTACTCTTACACACAGTGTGCAGAGGCTCGCAGTGCTGCATGTGAGGGACAGTCCATGCTCACATTAACTGAAATGAGTTCTGCTGAGCCTGTTAAATGGGTGCGCATCCACATCCACAATGTGTGTGCATCCACAATCCTTCAGAGTAATTATATGACTATCGCATGAGGATTTGAGGACAGATAGCTTCAGTTTTCCTCGCTGTGCCAACGGGTAGAATTACTCACTCTGTGGTGGCATGCTTCCCCCACTGCTCAAACCCACATGAAAATAGACGATAGGGCCTACATGGCCACTCAATTGTACAGTCATGCTCCTTTGGGCCGGTAGAGGGGACCCACCACTGCCTAGCTCTGTTTACTTGACTCAGATTTGATATTTTGTGATACATGGCACAAGGCGACATTTCAGGCTCAAACAATTTGTAGATGCCTGGAGCCTGAATCCACCCCAAAACTTACGGTAATTAGTACACATTTGGAGTTGACAGATTGGTTTACATTTAAAGCAAATCACTGTCTTTTTGAGGTCTATTTGAGCTGATCAAAAATGAGAAAAGCTGTATGTCAATATTTTTGCTGGTATATGTATGAATTTGTATCACATTCAACATAAGTATCATTAGGAATATGAATATTAATTCGGAATTAATACAGCTCTGTATTAATTAAGAGACCACTGCAGTGAGTTGCCGATCATATGCAGACCACTGCAGTCGAGTTGACGATCATATTCAAATTCAAGTGGTCTCTCCCTCAGCAACTGTAGGATGACATCAGAAAAATGTGCAATGGTCTATGTGTGTGTGTGTGTGTGTGTGTGTATATATGTATATTTGCCAACTGTTTATCTCTGCATAATGAGTATGTATTTCTGACGAGGGCCAACTGTTTGCCACAGGGTGAGGCATTTTCCCACACAGTGACTGCCCAACACAGCTCTGCCCGGGTGGAGGGCCTGAAGGCGGGCACCGCCTACATGGTGCAGGTCCGCGCTCGCACCGTAGCTGGATACGGACGCTACAGCTTCGCGGTGGAGTTCAGTACCAACGAACACAGTAGGAACATTCTCTCTCTCTCACTCTCTCTCTCTCTCTCTCTCTCTCTCTCTTTCAGCTATCTTGGTAGCATTGCTTTACCTTGTTATGTTAATGCTCAGTGTCATGTTTTCTGAAATTGTCTATGCGCTTGGTACTGAGAGAATGCTGACGATTGTGGTGGAATTTTAACGGCTGTCATTTCGTTTTTTTGTCATGCCAATGGGGGTGTCATACTAATTGCTTGTCGCTGGTCTCGCTAGGTGACCCAGAAAGGTCTGTGCAAGATCAGCTGCCACTCATCGTGGGCTCTGCCACAGCAGGGTTTGTTGTCATTATCGCCCTGGTTGTCATCGCCGTCGTCTGCCTCAGGTAAAATAATCCCACACGCAGTCTCCTTCCATTACTGATCTGTCTTTTGGATTTTACAAAAGCTCTCTATTTTCCGCTCGACATGCACACATTTCACTGCACTGAGACTCTTAAGCTCCAGAAAGAATCAGTGTTCTTCAAATGCCTTCAAATGGCGGTAGAGATGCTCACATTTTTGTCATTGCTTTGTCACAGATGAATCACTCCCTATAAACACACACACATACACATACACACACACACACTAACACACACACACTAACACACACACATACACACACACACACACACACACACACACACACATGAACATACACACACACACACATACACACACACACACATACACACACACACACACGCATTCACACACACACACGCACACACAGGACAGCGGGCAGGACAGCGGTTGGCTGTTGAGGAGTCCCCAGACTGACACAGTGTCCATGTTCCCCATTCCCCCTTGACAGGCTTAGCCTTGTCATGCCAGACTAACCCCTCCCTTGCCCCTGTGCCTTTCTTCTTTCTCACTCATGCATTCTGTCCCAGTGCCCCCCCCCCCCCCCCCGTGTGTGTGTGTGCGTGTATGTTTGTGTGTGTGTGTGTGTGTGTGCGTGTGTGTCTTAGTAAGGCGTCTCTCGCATAAGCCCAGCATTTCAATTGGAGATGAGATGCTAATTAGCTGCTGGCATCATTGTTATCACAGGTTGTGGGGAAACAAAAGGAATCCCACGAACGCTGAATTCCAATAGGGCCCCTTCTACTGGGCTCCAGAACACTGTGCCACCGCTTAGGCGGAGGTGGCAAAACAATGGCACTTTAATGAGAGGAGAGGGACTTTTTCACGCCGCTAATCGGCTTGACAAAATCGTGTGGCTGTTGAGCATCTGCCATTAGCATCTGAGGATGTGGAGAGTTGGAGCGTCCACAGGGCCAGCGCTCGGGTCCTTGTCTGGAGACGGACACCTGCTGTGTCATCAGTGGTTAGGAATGGGTAGCAGTCTGTGGAATGTGACCCCTCGATTTCGAGGACTTGACCCATGCCCCTGGGAATGTGGCTCCTGTCTGACCCTTCAGTTAGCACGTCTCATAGTACCCTTTCCTAGTCTACTAACATGTTAAGTGCTTTTGAATATTATTTTAATTTAAAAAAAAAAAATCTTGTCAGGGAAGATTTATATTTAGTTTCTGTCTTGTGATTGACTTTGAGAGATGGGTGTCTGTTTTGTGGTTTGTTTTTTAGGAAGCAGCGCACAGGCTCGGAACTGGAGTACACAGAGAAGCTGCAGCAGTATGGTACGGCCACCTGCAGACACAACCGCACCAACTCAGAATCACAAATCAGTGTTGCAAGAGCTCAGAAAGAACTGCAGGGACACTGCCTCAATCCACACGCGGCTGCTTATGATAAGACTTTTTCTTTAACCAAAAAGGAATGAATCGCAAATTAGAGCCTACTTGTTTTCTTCCATTGCAGTCACCCCCGGTGTGAAAGTCTACATCGACCCCTTCACATACGAGGACCCTAATGAGGCCGTCCACGAGTTTGCCAGAGAGATCGACATCTCCTGCGTGAAGATCGAGGAAGTGATTGGAGCAGGTAAACAAGCACCGCTAACACAACATCAACTAGCCACAAACAGCAGCTGTGTGAGCTAATCAAACCACTCTCACTCTACTAATGTGTGTGCAACAACACATCTAGTGCTCTACAAAGCTGTGTTCGGTGTGACATTTAAGAGGGGGGCGCTTTCCTTGTGCGGCAGTAAATAGAAACCTCCCCGCAGCCACAACTCAGTATTAACGCCGTAATAAAAGATTCCCAGTCATAAAACATTAATGTCGCTGTATCCATGAGCATGCTGGTTTCCTTTTCCACCTTTAACAAGGCTTCCATCCTCCCTCACTCACTCACTCACTCACTTCTCCTCCTCCTCCACCTCCACCTCCACCTCCTCCTCCACTCCGCCAACCCCTTTCCCCCTCCTCCTCCTGCCTATCCGCTCCTTCCATCCCTCTTCCTCAGGTCCAAGGTGTCAGTCCCTTACTGCCCCCAAGCTTCTGTGTCGCCCCCCTCTCTCCAGCGCCACCACCCCTAAACTCCTCGCCCACCCCCTCTCTCCATCTGTCCCTTGCCTCCTGGACCACTAACATTCACTGCCACTCCTCTCCTCCACCCTCCCTACTCGTCTCCTCTCCTCCACCCTCCCTACTCTTCTCTCCACCCTCCCTACTCGTCTCCTCTCCTCTTCTCTCCTCTCCTCATTTCCTGCCCCCCCTCCTTTTTTCCAATCCCTCCATCATAACTGTTATCATTTTCTCTCCTTTTGTACTCCCACTCCCACCACCGCACACACATATCTGTTCTTGGGGCGATAAGCTCTAGTTTTGACCCCCTCAACCCCCCCTCCTCCCCTGAGTGGACTCAGACCAGTCCTCCTCCTCCCCCCCGACCTCCCTCACGCTCCCCCCCTTCACTGCTCCCGTCTTCCCCCCGCTATGCCGCAGGGGAGTTCGGCGAGGTGTGCCGGGGTCGCCTGAAGCAGCCGGGCCGCAAGGAGGCGGCCGTGGCCATCAAGACGCTGAAGGCAGGCTACACCGAGCGCCAGCGCAGGGACTTCCTGGCTGAGGCGAGCATCATGGGACAGTTCGACCACCCCAACGTCATCCACCTGGAGGGCGTGCTGACCCGCAGCTGCCCCGTGCTCATTGTCACGGAGTTCATGGAGAATGGAGCGCTGGACTCCTTCCTCAGGGTAGGCATTAGGTGGCTTTGCAAATATGCCGTGCCTTCAACCACTAACGCTCAGATCAGAGGAGATTACTCTGTAATGACCAGCTTTCACACTGGGTCGCAAATAAGATAGAAAAGAAAAATAGTCTCTTATGGAATTGAACACTTCAAATTTCACTCTTGTAATAGTACTCTGCAAACTATGCATACAACTGCACAACGGTGCCTATACATTCACATAGGCCACTCTTTCACTGAATACTATCATAAACCATTGCCCTATGCACTGGATACAAGCACCGCCAACAAAGTGGTTCATTCCCTAGGGTATGTGTACACTGATATGAATGTACATATGTGTGCATGTAAATGTAAATGCCTGAAGGATATTTCAGTGTAAACATGCTTAAGGCTAATCAGCAGTTCTTGTGAGGTTCTTCTTGGGGAGCTTTTGCAGCAGCGCACATGCTGATATTAGTCAAAGTGGTTTATGATAAGTGTTGGAGTAACACTTCGCAGTGTATAGCCTACTGTGACCTAATTTTCTGTTGGCCAACAACACATCACATGAATTTCTCATCCGCCGAGATTTTTTGCGGATTTATTGAGCATAAAATCTGCCCAGGTTGAAAAATGGCAAAATTTTTCAATTCAAATTGCACTGACTCATGCAGAGGACACAGCTCATGTGCTGTCACCGCTTCGTCCCGCATAAACAATACCGCTCGGCTCTCCTGGCACTCGCTCGGGCCAGCGTCTGAAAAGTGTCGAGACTGGAAGACACACAGACGTGGCCTCAGAGGCCATCAGGAGCTCCGTGACTCAAGACTTAAAGCTCGCGCTCCCTCTGATATGTGTCTCCAAGGCAGGCGGGCGGGCGGGCGTGCGGGCGTGCGGGCGGACGGGCGGGCGGGCGGGCGAGGGCAGCGGCACTGTGTTCTCAGAGCCCGCGCTCACGGGGCTACCCAGGGACGTGGCACAAGAGAGAGCCACGGGAACCCAGAGAGATCTGAAGATGGACTCAGATTACCTGTGATGCTGCTGAGAGGCTTAGTATGAATCATGCGGTAGGGTGACAGAGGGAAGGGGAAAAAAGCAGAATCCAGAAGTATTTTGAATCTCATCCTTGACTCCGGCTTGCTTTTGTAACGTAAGCTGGCTCAGAGCTGCAGGCATCCATCTGCCATGGATGTCTTTTGCCACAGATGCTTTTCTGCATATACAGCCTCTCATCTACATGCATAGTTAGAGCTATGGGGATACTCTGACAAAAGCGCTCTTTTTCAAAATTGATTGAGTTTTTATTTTTAATCCGTGACAAACCCTGCAGTCTCTTCTGGTACAGCCATGGAAACCAATAAACAGATTTTGGCAACTGGTGTTGTTATTTTTGCGTTTGCGCCGAAGTGGCAATCCCTTTGTTGTCCCTAAAAGACACAAACATTTTTAGATTAAAAGGAAAAATTCAGTGCGATGTGAGCTGTTTGCTGAGATGGCTTTACCGGAAGCCGTGCATAGTCATCGTGGCAGGGCTCATCTTACAGTAAACAGTTATTTACGGCCACCGTTATGTCATGGCAGTGCCTGCGAAAATTGACTTTCTGCTTCCCTCCCACTCGGCTCCAGATGAATGATGGGCGGTTCACCGTGACTCAGCTGGTGGGGATGCTGCGTGGCATCGCCTCGGGGATGAAGTACCTCTCCGAGATGAACTACGTCCACCGCGACCTGGCCGCCCGCAATGTCCTGGTCAACAGCAACCTGGTCTGCAAGGTGTCCGACTTCGGCCTGTCCCGTTTCCTGGATGACAACTCCGCCGACCCCACCTACACCAGCTCCCTGGTACGTGTCATGTGCTGTGCCAAGGTAACGCTCTGTGACCTGTTCTGTGGTTAGAACACTTTGTTTGCATTATTCATGACTAAACATATCTGCCACTTACTGTAAGGAGCTGGCCTACTTTTCCCCTATTTCCTGCACTATAGCTTCCAATGCACAGTCTAGCATATACTACATAATTGGCACAGCTCATCTAGACCTGGTAGGGTGAAGCTCCTGGTTTGGTGGATCCTGGCAGTAGCTCTGTGTCAGTAACTGATCTGAACGGGCTAACTCTTCTCTGCTCTGTTCTTTAGGGGGGAAAGATCCCGATCCGCTGGACTGCCCCCGAGGCCATCGCCTTTCGCAAGTTCACCACGGCCAGCGATGTGTGGAGCTACGGCATAGTGATGTGGGAGGTGATGTCATTTGGAGAGAGGCCTTACTGGGACATGAGCAACCAAGATGTGAGTCACAGTCTCAGCCTTTCATGACATCATGAATTAACATCAACAATCAACACACACACACACACACACACACAAACACTCACACACCACACACACATATATATGAAGAGTTGGGTTCCAAAACACTATATCTCCATTTTTAAAAACATTAATAATAAGTCATGTTATTTAATTGTATACCACACAATGCAACAATTTCTTGCTGTATTATAACCGTATCATTTGCTAATTTTATGAATGAACCATCCTCCTACTCACCCAGCTACTGCACTCTTAACTACTCATGTATAATACATCTAGTACACATTTGACATATTTCCCTCTCTGCTCCCCCTTGGCTTGCTGCACGCAGGTGATGAATGCGGTGGAGCAGGACTACCGGCTGCCCCCGCCCATGGACTGCCCCACAGTGCTGCACCAGCTCATGCTGGAGTGCTGGCTCAAGGAGCGGAACCAGAGGCCCAAGTTTGCCCAGATCGTCAGCACGCTCGACAAGCTGCTCCGCAATGCCGCCAGCCTTAAGGTGGTGACCAGCTCACACTCAGGGTAAGCAGAGAGACTCCGAGAGACAGTCTAGCGTGAGCAGTCAGTGGAAAGGACCTTATAGCTGTTAAAGCTGTTAGACAGAGGGATGGCATGGAAAGGACTGTGTGGGAATAGACAGTGTGAAGAGTTTTATATATATATAAATATAAATATATATATATATATATATATATATATATATATATATATATATATATAACATGCAAACGGTAGGGAGAGCAAAAACAACATACAAACATGCAGCGATACACATTTAGACAGCCAGTAAACCACAAGGAGAACAAATCCTAACTTCACTTGGAGGATAAGCAGAAGGCCTGTCAACATTGAGACCTAAATCTGCATAATGCATGTCTTTATAACTCTCTGTGAGAGGTATGTCTATTACAGCCCGAGCATTGCATTATTTTTGTGGCACAGTAGTGTAGAATGAAAGACCTGCAGCATTTTTCTTGTGTCCATTTAGTTGTTCACTTCCTCCTTAACGGGCTCTTTTCATCTAAAGCCTCTTGCAATGCACAGGAGGCATAATGTTACATTTCATCAGTGTTTGAGGGATCCTTTTAAGGTTTTCATAATCCCCAGTATAATGTTCTCCACATCCCTGTACCTCCCAGTGTGTGCTAGCATGTGACAAGTGCGCAGCTCTCATCTTCGGTGCATTGTCAGTCCCGTGAAACACATGAAAGCGTTCTATTTTTTTCCTCTCAGCTATACTTTTAACAGTATTAATCTTTCATGCTGGAGGAACGCACTGCTGCTGCTGTTCATTACATTGCTCAGTTTCACAGCATGTGGAGGGAAGAGTTGCCCACACTGTCACTGTTTTCACTGAGTCTGCTCTAAAAGACCGTCCTGTTTGAGCTTGAGTCAGGTGTGTGTGTGTGTGTGTGTGTGTGTGTGTGCGTGCGTGCATGCGTGTGTGTGTGCGTGTGTGCCTGTGTGTGTGTGTGTGTGTGTGTGTGTGTGTGTGTGTGTCTGTGAGGTGTGTGTGTGCGTTGTGGGGTTGCTCTCTGAATCACACTGCCGCGGGAGCTTTTTAATGGCTGACTAGCACAAAGTCGACTAGCAGAATGGCCTTTTCCTCCTGGCTGCCCACTGGACGAAGGTGATAGGGCGTGAGCAAGTTCGGCTCTCGCCGCCGCAGTGGCTCAGGTGACGGGGGAGCACGTAATGAGGGAGACGGAGGAGAAGCTAAAAGAGAGGAATGGCTTTAATTAGCTGGCTAATGAGCTTTTTAATGTGGCGGCAGCAACGCGCTGGAAGTGGGGATTCGGCGTGTGTGCATGTGAGCGCACGCGCGTGCTTGTGTGTGTGCACTCGTCACCACAGCCCCTGGCGTACAGGGCAGAGGGGTAGGATATTCATGTCACGCTCTGTGTGTGGGGCCACACGCACTCAGTATGCATATGATTCATTTATGTTTTCATCTGCATGCGCCAGCGACGGCTGCAGCCGTGCCCAATGTTGACGTGCCGTGATAATCTTCACAGAGAGGCAGCTGCCTCTTTCAGAGTGTGTATGTGTTTTTGTGTGTGTGTGTGTGTGTGTGTGTGTGTGTGTGTGTGTGTGTGTGTGTGTGCATGTAATTGTCCATGTGAGCAAGTGCAAGTGCTGCATGATTAGAAAACCTTTCACCACTCCTGCTCATTTCCTGCTAGCCAGCTTGCTGTTTTTACAGTTCTTTAAATGGTAAAAGCATCCATCATGCCCCATGCTGAATCTGTATCTCCGGTCTGTGTGTGTGTGTGTGTGTGTGTGTGTGTGTGTGTGTGTGTGTGTGTGTGTGTCTGTGTCTGTCCCCAGGGATCTCCTGCAGGTCGGCGGGACGCTGCCGGGCCATCAGAGGAAGAGCCTAACATTAGGTGGCACGCAAGACATGCGGCAGCAGATGAGCCAAACACTTCCTATCCGTGTCTGAAGGAGAGAGTGAGAGAGAGAGAGAGACATACAGACAGACAGACAGACAGACAGAGATGAGGAGGAGGCAAAGACGAGAGGAGTCCCAGAAAACAAATGTATATCACCGACACCAAGACTAAGGAGAGAACCTCTTCCCTGTCAACAAAGGAGCACCAAATCAACCCCCTTCATCCCAACCCACCCTCAGACTCCTTGGAGTGCTGTATCCCAGCAGCAGCAGTACACCAGACATGGAGGCCCTGTCTTTTACAGCCCGCTCTGGGCCATGAGTGGACTACACAAGAAGGACCATCTTCCAGACCACCTGCAGTGAGACTTTCCTTTTTTAAAAGAATGGGGAAAAAACAGAACATAAAGAGACAAAGCTACTTCAGTGTACAGAGAGCCATCATTTGATTCTCCATAGAGACATGTACAGTGGATTTGTGGTCAGTGGAGAACTGGACACTTTGCAGTGGATTGGCAGCACAGTGAGGAAAGCCTGTGAAAGGCAGGCGGATCCTTAGCTAAGTCTGTCTCACAGTGCCCACAGGCCATTATTTTTCACTCCTCTTCCTTCTCCAACCTTTTGCACTGAATTGCCATGATGCGGATGTAAAAAAAAAAAGAACAAAAAAACTTCATTTCAAATTTGTTCTCAGGTTCTGTTTGCATGCCTGCATGAAGTTGTTTTTTTTTACTTTTCACTCTTGGCATCCACTACCTTCCTCACATTCACTCTTCTTCCCAGACTCAGCTTTCCTCTCAGACTGGAACTCTGAGGTGAGGGATGACCATAGACTTTGTGAAAAAGAAAAAAAAAATGAAATTAAACCCGAATAAGAACTTAATGGAAAAATGTTACAAGATCAATCGCGTAGAGATCGTTTGGAGAATTGCAGCCAGAACCTGGGACATCTTACACAATTTTTTTCTCTCTCTCAATCTGGTCTTCATATTGAAGAAGAGACAGATAAAAGCAATTGAGAGTTGGAATCAATGAAGCTACAAAGAGGAGGCTGAGCTGTATTTCAGCTCAAGCAACATGTAAATGAAACTGGTGGACCCTTTAATAGGGAGAGATGATTTGAAGTGACTGCCATAATTGCTGATAATCTTTTTTGTTTTGTCTACTAGTGTTCTGCTTTGTCTTCCATGTTACTTGGAGATTATTCTTCATGGATGGCATTGGACTGTGACCTATGACTAAATGATCCTAAGGCCTGATAATAAGTGTAATTAGAATTGTGTGTGGATGTGTGTGTGTGTGTGTGTGTGTGTGTGTGTGTGTGTGTGTGTATGTGTGCGTGTGTGTGTGTGTGTGTGTGCATGGGTGGGTGTTGAAGGGCTGTGTTTGTGTACACGTATGTTGGGAAGGGGGCTTGTTTGTCTGTGTATGTGTGTGTGTTAGGGGGGTACATGTTTGTGTGGGTATGTGTGTGATCGAGTGAATAATTATGTGGGTATGCGATACAGGTTCATATGCATGCCAGGCTGGAGGTTTTGTGATCGAATCCCATCTGTGAAGCGTGTTAATGCTTTGATAGCTGTTGTTTAATGGAAATTACCTTTCAGTATTTTATTTTATTCTATTAAAATATGCATCATTCGTAAAGGTAAATAATTAAAACAATAAAAACTCTGGAAAATATACAAAAAACATTCTGTGTAACTACATGAAAAAGAGTGAATGGCAAAGCCGTGGCAGCTACAAAGTCATGCCACTGTGAACAGGCCAGGAATTCCTCGGCTGATCTGAATGACACATGTCATGTATGACACATGTCATGTAAGATGAAGTGATGGTATGGAACATAATCCCTCCAAAATCATGGCGGTAATTCATTTTCTCAACACGTGGAATCGCTGGAGATTTGCTGCCACAGTGTGCGCAAGGCGGTCGGTCGGATCGGCTCTGCTGTGCGCTGCGTTCCGCCCCTCTCCTCTCTGATTTCCCCAGCCGCTTGGCCCCAAAGCTCAAAGCCTTCGTTCATGATGCTGTACAAAAGCAGGTTTTGAGCCCCCCCCCCCCCAATTACATTGGTCCTGCGCAAGCCTGCAGATCAGGGAGAACAGCCTGCCGGTGGAATCAGTCTCATCGGGGTCTGTCTGGACTGCCGCATGAGATGCTGAGATTCGCCCTCTTGGTTGTTGAACCACTTCTCTCCATCTGCCACCAACATGGCAAAACCAGACAAACAATATGTTACCATGAGGACACTTAGGATGTACATTAAAAAAAGAAACTTTCACTGTGTGATTTTCTTTCTCTCTCTCTCTGCCTCTCTCTCTCTCTGTCTGTGTATGTGCTGGGTTAGTCATTGCAACTGTATACTAGGCATTTCCGCCAAGCTCCAAGCAGCACCCTCAAACCCATCCATCTGGTTTCACCTTGTTTCAGAAAGCAGCAGGTAAATACAAATGACCCCCCCCCCTCCCCTTTAAATCTCATAAATATGCATTAAAGGACCTGTGTGTTGCTCGCCTCAGCGTCCACGCTGCTGCGTCATCCTTTGGCCCCCACTGAAAGGCTGTTCTATTCTATTGATTTCCACCCACCCGCGCCGGCAGAAGTCTCGCGCAGCACCATCATAATGCCGTTTGTAGCATTCATGTCCCAGCTTCGCCCGGCCCTGTCGATAATTCCCCAGAGAAGCTGCCTTTTGAGCAGCCGCGCACAGGCCCATGGGAGAGGCGCAGGAGGTGGTGGTGAAGGGGGGGGGGGGGGGGGGGGGGGGGACTCGCTGAGTTAGAAGAAGAAGGATGAACAAACCTCATCATGCGCTTGTGTAAATACAGGCACATCTTCTTCCTTCCCTCTCATTTTTTGCCAGGCGAATTCTTTGAAATTCATTAAACATGCATAGGGCATTATTTATGAAGAGTTTTGTAAGTTAAAAATGCCCTCGTTTTCTTGATGCCTTGGATAGTGAAGTAGACAGGGATCAAACACACGCTCTTACTAATGGGGGGAATTGACTGATTAATGTCTATGCTGTTTTAATAATTAACTAAGGAGAAGGGCACAGTCAAGTATGCTTTCTTGGTGTCATGCACAGGGTTTTATGCTTGAAATATTGTAGCATTTCATCCTCAGTGATACCCATGAAGTCACTCAATACAGTCATGTGTGAGCATGCTGGTGCTGCTCTCCCTAAATGACGCTTCGATCTGTATAAATGTATGAGAGGCTAGGGCCTTGCAAATCACCGTAATAATAAGGGTTTTCTCCCCATCTGCAGTCTGCAGCTAGTGATGGCAGAGAATCCTCTTCTGTGCTGCATCACAAGTCTGTTCTTTAACCATCCGGCCTTTGGTGCTCAGAAGGTTGCATTGTTAACCAGTCTGTGATGGTGTGAGGAGATGTCCTCCCTCCTATGACTAAAAGCTTAGGATCCTTTTTAGGATGGGGCGTATGGATCAATTACCACATGAATGGCCTTTTTCCCAAAGAAAAGGACATTGTGATCTGAAAGAAAATGGCAGCTACAGAGCTTTTGCGTTGGGACTTCTCGTTGTGGGTAGGCTGCTGAAGGAAGGAGGGGAAAACAATAAGCCACTGTTCAATGCTTACCAGGGATTGTGAATGCCTTTTTAAATGTTACCCTGAAATATTAAAGTGTCTCAGAGGAGCCACAAGGAAGCCTGCCCTACCTTTGGCCTCAGCCAGCTTCTCATTCGTTTTCAGCCTATTACTTTAACCACTCTACCATAGCTCTGCTACTCAACCACTCCATGATTCAAATGAGATGACCTCCGGGCCAGATTTAAAAGCACATTTAACACTCATGATTTTATGTCTGTGTGGATCTTCAATTTAAACACTTAAAAAAATGAAAAAATACATGTGAGGCAGTACTCTGTTAGGATCGTTTTTGACCTTTTCTCTTTTCTCGTGTGGGCACACATGTTTCTATCTAAAGCCAGTCTTGCACTCTACATAGATAAAAAAGTGCACTCTTGAGAGGTGGCATCTTTGAATTGTTGGAGGTCTTTTTCCTGCCTGTCAAACTGTGGGGTCTGGAGGCAAATTTAAGTGCACTCGGCTCGCTGCAGTCAACCCCAAAGCCAATTAGAATAAGGAAGGAAACAAAGAACAGATTAGGCTCCTATGAGCCCACTCTTGTTTGCTTACGGGCCTGAAAGGTCTGGCGGGGGGCCCCCACTAGCCTTCCTGCCTGCATTACAAGTCAGGAAGGCAGAGCGAGGAGGGAGCGGAGGAGGCCGGGGTAGAAAAGGGCCCAGCAGGAGCTGGATGCATTAGCCTTTGAACCAACGTACAGTAGGTGCGGATGAGGCTTTAACCACATACAATCCCACACAGCTGCCTAATTCCCTCTTCTATCTTCCTACCCCCTGCCCCATTTCATTCCATTCCAGAGGTGTGTGTGTGTGTGTGTGTGTGTGTGTGTGTGTGTGTGTGTATGTGTGTGTGTGTGTATATGTGTGTGTGTGTGTGTGTGTGTGTGTGTGTGTGTTTGTTGTGTTGGGGGCAGGACTTTCGGGGGTGGAGGGACAGGGGTGAATCATGCTAATGTTGGGCTAATTCACAACGCATGGGTCCGCCACCGGAGCCTCTCCGAGGTGGTCTGGAGGAGAGGGATGGAAATATGTGCGCAGAATACCTAGTGCCTCTTCCAGCAGGGTCTTATCCCTGATCCCCTCCCCCACGGCTCCGCTCCCCGAGTACCTGACTCTTGTCACTTTGATCTGAGCTCCACAAGTGACATCTGCCACTTAATGCTTGTTTAGTCATGCAAGCCAAGAAGGGCTTGATTTACCTTATGGTGAGGTCATGCAAATGATCTTGCCCAACAATTCTGAAATCCCATCGCACTTGCTCATATCATCAGAGCGATTTATAAGTAGCTGACAAATCTTCCTGTTTGTAGATGCAGAAAGATGCAAAAGCCCTAAATTTAGATTTTTTTATTTATTATTATTTTGTTATTGAATGTAACTGTATTTGTTGAAGCCTATGTAGGAGAATAGACTGAAATTCAATCAGATTGTAAAATGAATACACCATCAAAGGAGTTAATAGATTGAGCGTTAAAATGGAGGTGAAATGAAGAGGTTAAACACGACTTAATAAAGGCCGGGAGATTCTCGGCCGATCGATCCCTCTTGCCATCCTGAATTATAACCAATTAATGTCAGCACTGGCCCGGGCACCCAGGAAGATGAACACGCGCACGGGTCTTTTGTTTTGATGGCTTTTGAGAGATGAGGGGAGACGGGTAATGTTTCCTTTACACCGAGCTACAATTTTTACAATACCACTGTCCTTGCCTGAGCAGTTGCCAAGGCAACGGCAGAAGGAGGTGGGCTGCAGGAGAGCAAAAGGATGACAGATCAGTTTTGGAGTGGACTGTCTCTCTCCAACCAGCCTTGTCCAAGGCCGTTCGCGGTTGGCAGAGGCACAGTCGATTTTCAGACCCGAAAAACTCTCCGAGGGAGTAATTTGATGGCTGCCTTATGACAGCAGGCAGAGACAGGGAAAAGGGCTTGTTGAATCATAGAAATTCTTGAAAAAGTCTCGGTTTTTCTTGTGATAGGCCTGTGTTTTGTTTTGTGGTTAACATTCAGGCAAGGATGACAATAATTCAATCTGGTATGCAAGTACAGTAATACCGTTAATAGGCCTACTGTTTTAACATAAACATTTTAATCTTATTTTTGGTTTGTCGACAAGACTAATGGTGGTAAGTCTTAGCCTAACTGAAGCAACAATTGGATTAGAAATTGAATCAAATTTCTTTGTTTGGTTCAGAGGCTCTCAATATAACTTCTCTCCAGTCTATTCAGAGTCTGTATGTAGCCTAGGTATTGATGCAAAGTGACATTTCATCTCGATATGAAAACTGAGAAGGAAATTAGTCTCATTAAGATGTCGATCATGAGTCTAAACACGGAGACATTCTTGGCTAATTAGCATCTTAATTACTGCTTATGATTCCATAACGGACGTGACTCCATGCCTTACATATCCCTTTAGGGACGTCACTGCAGTCAGTGCGCAAATGACCCAACGCGTTCCAGAGGCACGGCCAGGATTAAAGACGTCTCGTCGCACCCTCCGGGGGGAGTAGGTCCAAACAGCAGACACCTTGACAGCGTCAGATTTTTGTGCCTTGTGGATTTTCGATAGCATCATCAGGTGCAGCAGACCCACCAGCCCCCCCCAGAATGCGTGTTTATAAAAGACTTGCAAAACGCTGAGCCAATGACATTTGAATGCAGGACATGTTGGACTCTGCAGCTAGAATATAAACTGGGACTGTCACATTCCATTCCCTACTGACTATGTGCATCCTAGATATTTTGCTATTTGGCTATGCCATCTTGGTATTTTCTTCCTAAGAATTTTTTTTTTTTCATTAAATGCTCCACCTATATCAATTACAGACAAAAATGCATGCAATTAAATTATTTCAACCAAATGCTTCATGTTCCTTTCATTTCTGGTCCATATCTAATTTTGCTCTCTTTTTTGGCTCAAAATAGTATTGTCAGTTTCTCATGGCAAAATTATTTTTGGACTGATCAGATGTGCATTAATATTAGCTTGTCAGCTATTCAATATATCAATATTAGCTGCTGCTTACATGTGAAGATAACTGAACAGCTGTGTTAATCTGGACTTTCAGAAGCAAACGGCTTAGATAAATACACTGGTGGCCCATATTGTGTTGGTTCAGCACGGTTTAGCATCTGCACCAATTTATAAACAAAAGCACTTAATGGTCACATCAAGGTCATGTATGTTTTCACTCAAGCTTTGGACAAATCTGTCAGACCTGGTCAGGCTGTTGCTGCTACAGGCCGTGGGGAGCCTGAAGGGAACTACTCTGTATGTCTGTTTGAAATGCCAACAAAATAAAACAACATGGGCATATTGCATTGTGAAACATCAGTGACCCTGAATTTAGCTGCGAGCATGTACAATTGTGCTATAAAAATCCCTCTCTACAAAGACAAATGACAATACGAAGTTAGAGAATTCGTGGAAACAGATGGTGTTTCAGAGAACTCCCTCTGCATCAAACTAATGAATTTGCTGTAATGGACTTACAAAATCAAGTACTGTACACCCATAACATGTTCAGTCAAAAAATAAGATTATAAATGCCAGTGTGACCAAGAAGCACACAGTGGCTCAACATATGGACCGCATACACCAAACGCCCATGGAAGAGAGAAATATTGGTTCTCCTCGCATCTGTAATGTGACATTTCAACAAATTATAATTGGATTGATTATATGATTTGTTCAAACACTGAGGAGGACAGAATTCCCTTAACCTCTCCTGCAAGGCTGTCATCAAAGGTTTGGCCTCCATACAGGACTTAAGTCTGCCTTTAATCAGATTTTGTGGAGAGAAAACCCTCTCACACACAAAGAGTCTATTGATACACAGTTGGTGTCAACAAAAGAAAACCTTGAAAGGGGAAGAGGGATTTAGCAGTAGACAGGGGGTGGGTGAGAGTGAACATAAGGGGAAAGGAGGAAAGGCAGTTAGTTGTGGTTTGTAGTAGCCAATAACACTCTGTAAAATCAAGCCTTATTTGATCTGATACAGTTATCATAATGCATAATCACAATCACATAATCACATGCATAATCATAATGTCCCAGTGTGTGTGTGTGTGTGTGTGTGTGTGTGTGTGTGTGTGTGTGTGTGTTTGTGTGTGTGTGTCTGTATGTGTCTGCATCTGTCTGTGTTTGTGTTTGTGTCTTGGCCATCAGTATAATTCACTAGTGAACCAGTATATTCAACGGCATATACTCATTACTCAATCCCTCCCAGGAGCAAATGCACTTATAATGCACTGATATATGGAACTAAATTTCAATAAAACGATTGAGTTGGTGCTTCCCCCTCCAGGGGTCCCTGCAAGGATATGTGGTGAAATACTGAATATCTAGTGAAAGACTATATGTGAGATGAGATGACAGCAGCTTTAATACAGTCTACAGACAAGGGGTTTCAAGAGATTTTTTCCCCAACCTGCAAATTGTCATCCAAAGAAAGCAGCTTATGAGTGGAAGTAACAGGCTGTTGCTGATCCTGAACTCTAAACTCTCTGTCTTCCTCAATCCAATAGACTCTGTTGGCCAGTACTGGAAACAGGAACAGTATGTTCTCCATTAAGACGTTGATCAGCTGATGAATACTGCAATGGTCAAGTAGGCCTATAATCCAATTCAGGAAGTCTCAATTCAATGCTTATTTTTCAGCTACTCTGTATGTCACGATCCTGTGTGCAGCGGCGCACACACACAAAGTGGGGCATTCATGTGGAGGATCACACGAGGCCTTGGAAATGAAGTTAGTATTAAGGGAACGGCAGATTGAATTACACCCAGGATCTGAGCAGAGCTGACCTGCGTTTGGCCTGTGCGGGGCTCCTGAGCATGGATCTGGTGGGTTTCATGGGACAATATGGTTAGTGCCACTGTTATTCATCTGTACACTAACCACCCCTCTGAACAAGACAGCCGTGGGACTGGTAGTGTGGAAACTGATGGAAATTTTATTGTCGAAGGGGATCTGGAGCAATGCTTGCTTTTTTGCCAGCTCAGTGCGATTGTGGATCATTTGGTGGCAAATTGGCATGACTAATCAGAGAGAGCGGTGTCGTATCTTGGTATTGCACCATTCACCGGATAAGGCCCGTGTCAAACGTTTACTATTTCTGCCTGTGTACATTTTGCAGTGCTATGCAAATGACAGTGTGACCTCACTGTGTGTGTATGAGAATCCATTGTGAAACTAAGCTCATATATTTGCAAATGCTAAGACCTAAAACATGTTAATTCGGTAATTCATACACATTCGAAAATGGTGATCAGGGGGGTGGGGTGTTGGAGGATCACTTGTGGATAGTGAGGTGAGAGAGCGTGCGTCTTCTAGACCTCAGGCGGGACAGACAGAAAGAAAAGGATTGTTGTGCTAGTTTGTTCTCTCCGTGTAGCTAACCCTGATGCTAACCCTGATGCTCACGCTTGACTGTACCGCCAAAAGGACAGCTGGAGGGCGGCCATGTTTGTGGAAGGGAGAGAAACGTTGATACACAATGGCAAATTGGACTGAAGACCCCCAGCTGAGCTTTTGTGTCCCCGACAGCGATCAAAATGCGAGAGGTGCCTGAGAAAAGGGCACATACACCCCCTCAACACACACACACACACACAAACACACACACACACACACACACACACACACACACAAACACGCAAACACACACCAACAAACACCAACAAACATGAAAGAGGTCCAGAGATATAACTGCAAAAAATAGCAGACAGTTCTCCATATTTGATACTGTAGCTCAGATAAGTGTCTCTTCGTCTCTCCTAAAAGTCTGAAAGGAAAATGGAGGGCATTTTATTAAAGCACAGATGGGCCAATTTTGACTTTAATGCAATACATCAATGCATAGTCACAGCTATTCGCTCTAGCCTTGCAGATGAAGAGACATTAGATTACCTTTACCGATATGCATTGGCGCAGCATGACTCGAGACAGAACAAAGGCAATCTCACAGTGGATTATTGTGATTTCAGTAGGGGTACAGAGAGCACTAAATTAATTTTATGGGGAGCCTTCCATGACAAAAGTGCTGTCTGCCAGTAGCTGGCTGGCTACTGTCTTGCGATGGTGGAGATGGGTCAGTTGGTGGGGGGGCTTCATACAGACTTTGCATTGTGCGGGGCTGCCGATGGGATTTGCATGCATGTTAGACAGGATTACACACGCCGGAATCTTACTCTGGGAAGCCGGAGCCCATGAGTCTACCAGGGTCTGCGTTAGACATCCAGAGAGACCCGGCCGCGTCAACGTGAACAGTGAGCACAAGGACAGACACACAGTACAGAGCAGCCATGTGCGGAGATGACCCACCCCACCACACACACACACACACACACACACACACACACACACACACACACACACACACACACACACACACACAAACACACACACACACAAACACATACACAAAAACACACACACACTGGAAAGACTTATGGAATATGTGTGCTTTTCATCACCATGCATGGGCTTCTGAGTGTGTTTTGTCTGCCCTCCGCATTGCGTGTCAACAAAGCTCTTGGTCTAAAGCTCGGTGGGCACGGGGGTGGGGGTCGTGGGGGGGGGGTAGGAGGGGGGACACTGGGGGCCGGAGCCGAGGACCCTCTCCGTATCAGCAGGAGGGAGCTTAATCCTCTAATCCCACAAAGTGATATGTATATCAACCATCTCTATTCCCCAGCCGGAGGATGATACGCTCCCCCTGAAACGCAGCCGAGGCGAGGCGAAGCAAAGCGAGGCGGCGAACTGGGCCATGTGAAAGAACCTGGACAAACATATCTGTGCCTCTCTGCTCCAGACAAAAGAGTCTCTATGCAACTGGCTACAGATACGGCTACAGCCGCCACTGCATGGTCTTATGTAAGATCTTTCACTTTCATACGCATTGCAAGAACATACAAGTGGCATATAAGCGCAGGGGAGGAGAAAATATACTTATTTAACCACATACAGAACAAAGGAACATGCTGTTGATGTTTTATCTATTAATGAGCTGCTGCACACATAAGGTAAGGACATGACTGGAAGCAGCAGTCATGCTGCCTTTAAAATGAGAATTGATCATACTACTTCTCCGAAACAGCAATACTAACACAGAATGGGGAAAAATCCAGGCCACAGTCCAACTCATAATTAAAGGAATAAAAATGTAATACTCCCTTTTCATACCGTGTCTTGGGTGAGTAATTTAACTTTCAATTAAGGGGCAGGCTGAAGTTGGGGTTGGGGGGGGGGGGGGGGGGGTTGGCCATCTTTGATTCATTCCTTCATAAATACACTATAAATCTGAGTTTCAAATGAAGTGATCTCTTTGCAAGTCTGATGAGAAGCTACTGTATCTGAGGCATCAGATGGAATGCTTGATGGCGAGCCAGATTTGCATGATGCTCTGAATCTCATCGGACAGCATATGGACTGGTCGTGGATATTCCTCAGCTCTGTGTGCTGAGAAGTGGACCTTGGGTGAAGTCAAAGCTAAGCTGTCTCGGTGTGATCTCGGTTGTTGAGGTTGAAAACCTGTGCAATTGACTTCCAAGGCTAGAGTTTGTTACACCCCAAAAAAGAGATAGATTATCTGTCAAACTGAATGAAGATAGACGGATGAGCCAAATCACCTCAAGGCTTTTTTCACTGCTCATGCCCACCAGCTGGAATGGAGAAGGGTGTTTTTATGATGGTGTAAATTATGTGTGTAGCCAATGAAATAATATGCCATATTTTTGCCAATGAGTCTCATGACAATCTTCTGATTGATTTATAATAATTTAGGCCATTTTTCCTGTGCAGGCTTCCTTATAGAGCAATGAAATCAAATGTGAAACAAAAGTTAAATTGATTTGAACATGTAGGCCTGGCTGGGATTTTAATCTGCCTAGAGAGTTTGAATTTTTTTGAGTTTGCTTTTCTTTTTTTTTTTTTAAGCAGTTCAGCAAGTCTCTTATAGAGTCAAGGGAGTAGGCGACGTCTGCTGGGATGATAACTCTGTGTGCCTTAATTCGATTTTGAAAGTATGCTCCTTTAAAGGGCTCCATTGTATTTCTAGCACTCTACTCGGTTTTCGTCAGGTTAGCCTCTCACAACAAAAGAAGGGCCCTTGCAGCCCCCTGGAGAGGGATCTTTGGCCAGTAGGGATACCCCTTTCACTTCAAAGGTGGAGAGCAAACGTTGAGGTGCCAGGTTCTTCAAGGAGCCACATGTCTGATGCAACGCATGCAAAGTACCTGGTTAAAGCCAGCCCTCTACTGCAATGTCCTACGCCCATGACATATTTATCAGTGCGTTTCAAGGCTAACACAAATATGGGAGACTAGCCTCTGTAAACCTTCTGGGCAAGCCTCCAGGCCTATTTTCTCTGATGTCACTGGACTCGAGTCAATTGATTTGCCCTCTAGTCGCCAGCACTTTTGACATTATATTTGCTTGGCCAACGCCTTTAATCCTCCCTGACAGCTTGTGATGTCTGGGAGTGTTTTTCCCTCTAAAAGGAGATTTGTGTTGTTTACTCCCACCATTGCGGGCAGAGTCAGGTCCTGCTGATTTCATATTACATCCTCAATTGAATTCCAACACATTGCCGAGGAGCTTCATGCCCACCTAGTGAAAAAGCAACTATAAAATGCCCCCTACAAGCAAGCCATTACTGAAGTTGAATAATATAAAGCCTATGATGTAGAGCAAATTCACTGGTGAATGTCTTTCATTTTTCAACTAAAATAATGCCTGCCATGTTTATAAATATTTTTAAAATTATGTATGAAACAATGATTATGACTAAATAATATAATGGTAATATTAACACTCAACAGTATATGAAAACATACCTTATGTTCAACTCACAGATATGACCTACAACACACAGTATATTAATCTCCACAAATATCTCTATCGGATAAAACAGATAATCTCACTCCATTTTAGTTGGGGTTGCACGCAGGTCAGGAATGACAGATAATCTGGATTGTGAGGTTAGGAGGTTAACGGCTAATTCTTGGGCCACTGGCCCAGCAATAGTTCCTCATCACAAACTTTGTCATCCCAGTTTGATGATGGTGGCTGCAGGGAGTCGAATTGTGTTGGCTTAGCAGCTACTGGCACTAATGTGAGAGGAGTAAACCATGATTAAAAGCAACAGACTCTGATGAGGGGAAGATTTATTCCAATTCACACTGGAGGTGATCCAAAATCTTTCTCTTCAGCATTGGAATACAAAGTGGGCGTGTGGTCACAAATAATAGTATCCACTTACAAATATATCAAATGAGAATAATATGTGTTAAGACAAATGGCAAGGATTTGTCCCAGTTTCCAGTAGAAGTGGTATACAGAAAATTATTTTCTTTTTCTGAAATACAAATCCAAGTGTAAGTGAGTGGTCTCAAATCCTATCCACACTTCAAAACATATAAAATAAGGATGACATCATCAATTTTGATCAGTACATTGTATGTGCTGCAGAACCACACAATATCAGTTTGATACATTGATGGTTCCTGTGTAGAAAGACTCTTTCTTTCTCTCTCTCTCTCTCTCTCACACACACACACACCTCTCACACACACACACACACACACACACAGACAGACATACAGAGAGACAAACCCACACCCACAAATACCCATACACACATACTCATGCAGAGAAGAGTATAATCTAGAAAAACCTGAAGCAAGTGCGCCCTCATGTGGTTGTCCATTGTGCATAATCCAGTACAAGCCAAGCAAGGAAGACGTACTGTGCTCTTTTTTTTTTTAGTGAAAAATGCTACTTGCCAACAATATATCCATAAGACATGCTTATACATTCACACAAATAAAATATAGACATGTTCAATGAAACGCAAAAGTTTAACAGATCTATATATATATATATAAGGCTATTTAATCACAGACTAGATGCTATGAAATATAAAATAATAAAATGACCATTACAAATTGCTCTGGGAAGACTTGTGAAAAGACAGGAATAAATTAATCCTTAAAATGCCGGTATCAGTAAAGTGCTGTGAATGTTTGGCTGCGGGGGCATTCACCACAGCTCTGGATTGTGCTGGGCACTGGGGCAACCCTGAGAGTCGGGGTACCTCTGGCGTACTGGGAAGCTCTCGCCTCCCATGGCTCCGGCATCTGCTCACCTCCAGACCGTCCCGCCCACCCCAGACACACGGAGCCCCGCGGCAGTCTGCAGGGCAGAGGGACGCCACGCACACAGAGAACACTGGGAAGAGACAAGAGGACATTGGTCAGCCATGACTGGCCTTCATGTCTGATGATGGCTAAGGTCTAAGCCAGGCTAAGTGAGCTGTTGCTAATGTATATTACACTATCTGAAAACCCTTCAATGACGTTTTCAGTCTCTCAATAAGGCAGGTCAAAACATGATGGCTACTCGGGCAGTGGGCTGTAACTGACAGGAGGAGCAGTCTACTGGTTATGAGTGGAGTGGAGCGCTGTTGTCTTTTCTTTTACCTTTCCCCTCTGACTTTCTGTGAGCGTGCTGCTCTAGCCTTCACTCTCCGTGCTGTCGGAGGCGTGATGGACCACAGGGGGCTCCACCAAGCGCTCATAGGAGAGCACCACCATCACCTGAACAGGGAGGAATCATGTTACCATCACAACCAGGGAGAAGTAGAGTTCATTCAGTTTCTTACAGAGCACACAGCAACATTTGTCTGATATCTGATATTAACTGTAGTTATATTTACTCATGATTGGTATGTGCTGATATTGTTAGAAGGATGAAAGATTTAAACACTAGAGTGATTCAAAGGCTGTTACACACGGCCGGTAATGGGACAGTCAACAGTGACAGTGGAATTCTGTTAATTGCTTTACTATACACACTACTGGCGACGCGAGCCAGTCACCCATCGATTCAGTGGAGATACACTGACCAGACAGCTGTTTTCTATTATGACGTATCAAAATCACCCTGAAAAATAGAAAGGGGCCGATTAAAGCGATGCGACGGCAACAGTTGCCCTGCCGTTCCACTTGCCTGTGTGTTTCCCCTCAATAGAGTCTATTCAATTTTGCCGGTCACCTGCCATAAATCACCATCGCATCGCCGGCCATAGGCCTTAACGTGTGTGACAGAAACAGTTCCTTTAGAATTTCTATCACATGTTGACAAGCACACTGACATGCACAATTTCTATCTCTGGTATGAGCCTATGCTTACTAAATTAGACACGGATTGCACTGAGAGTTCAGCTGTGACACACTGACCATGACGAGCAGGAGGAGGGCCATCATCATGCCCAGCATCAGATAGAGGTTCCCGGTGAGCCCTCCTGCCCACAGAGGGCCCAGGATGGTGGCCACTCCTCCTATGGAGCGCCTCACACCCTGACTAAAGCCTTCAGACAAAGACATAGAGACAGATTCAGACAAGGTCCTGGATCTGTTTGGTAATGAATATACTGTGTGTGTGTGTGCGTGTGTGTGTGCGTGCGTGTGTGTGTGTGTGTGTGTGTGTCTGTCTGTCTGTCTGTCTGTCTGTGTGTGTGTGTGTGTGTGTGTGTGTTTGTGTGTGTGTGTGTGTGTCTGTGTGTCTGTGTGTGTGTCTGTATGTGTGTGTGTACTGTACAGTGCACTTTTGCCATTCAACCACATTGAGCACATGAAGTAAACGGTGCAAAGATCTTAAAGTGTCTTTGGTATGCTTACTCCTGCGTGACTTAATGTCTCCTACCTTGTGTCTTCTCTGCCGTGACTTTGGAGAAGAGGGTCACCTGGGCGACGGCCACAAACGGGAGCCCAAGCAGCTGCAGGAACACTCCGATGCCGAACTCGGACAGCTCCACTGAGTACCCCCCTGCATTCAAAACCATCCATTTATAACCTCTCAAGTAAATGTTTTTTTGCTGGCAGTAATACCCCATGGACCATTTAACAGGTCATTACTAGCAGAGACAACCCATCCTTTCCCACCCTCATTCTGTGGTGCTACTCCAAAACACCTCTGGGAAACGGCTCAAAAGGTCACAGCAATAGCATGGTGCCATCACTGTACAGTGAAACCAAACTACCAGAGAGTGGAGAGAAATGGCTGGCATCTCTTTATCACCCCACACTAAGACATGTTAGACGCTAATAATAACTGCTTAAACTATAACCACTGCTGTTTTTTCCCTTCGTACTCATTAAAGCTGTTATATCTTCATTAGATGAGAGGAGGGGTCTACCCGTCTGCCACTGCCCATGCTGGGCATGAGGGCTGTGTCTGTGCCAGCGGGCAGGTGTTTGCCAACCAGCCCATGGTGTGCGCCAAGCAGAGGAAGGAGGAGGGCATGGCAAAGAAGTGCTGCCAAGTCTAAAGTCTTCCCAGTCTATGTGGTTGTGGGTAGATTTTTTTCCGTCCGATCCTGGGTAAGGGAAGTGTAATATTTATTTGCGAAAATAGAAGTGCAACAAGAGCATGTTTACTACTTTTTCTATTTATATTAGACTATGTGTGTGGCTGAGTGTTTTGAGTCCTATTAGATGTAATTCATTACAGACCAAGAAATCCTTTGTCAAACACAGTAGCTCAGTAGCCTCTTTTTCACTGAATACCACCACCACCACCACCACCCCTCCCTACCCCCCTACACCAAACTGGGACTACATAATCACAGTGATGTGGGTGGTTCATGTTCCTGCAGACTCAAGCCCACAGTCTTGGCGCTGGGAGGCTGGCGCTCAATTACAGCTCGCCAAGGGAGGAGGTAGCCATGGAGGACCCACCTCGTGGTTTGGCCAGGAACAGGAGGCACCAGACGCAGGCCACGGCACAGATGACCAGCCCAACGGCCAACACCATGCGATCGGCCACCCGACAGCTCAGCCAACGCACAAAGAAGAAGCCCAGTATCACCTCCACCCCACAGAGGCTGTACATCACGCTGTTGCCAAGCTCCCCGAAGCCAAAGTAGCGCTGGGTCAACGGGGTCACCATCGTCTGGAGAAAGACGCAGAAATTACAGCCCATGGATAATACGGTCCGTACATTTTGTATTGTTCACAGTGTAAGAATATTTCAAGGGCCCAGGATAAAGGAGAGAGTAGAAAAGAGAGACGGGGAAATAAATCGAGAGGGGAAGAGATATCGGAGCAGAGAACAGAGATTCTTCAAGATGACAAAGATGAAGCTTTCACTGATTGAGTGGGGATTCCCCAGCAATTTTACAACTGATAGCTCTCACCTCCAATGCAGTCTGGTTGAAGAGTGTTATAAATTGGGCTGTGAGGAGCACTATTACCTCTTCTCTCAGGAACTCTGGAAGGAGAGAGAGAAAGAGAGAGAAACAAGAATGAAGAAAAAAGCAAGAGAGAGAAAGAGTAACACATTGTTGAAGAGGGAGCGGCACAAGAGCAAAGCGATCGAACGCACACTTCACACTCCTGACAACCCATTTCTCTCAAAACCAACAACGGAGGAGATAAAAGACCACTCTTTCGTTTCCCCGAAAACAAAGTGAGGAACATCCCCCAAGCCTACCTTTCCTGGCGCTGAAGTCTTCAAAGGGATCGGGCTCTTCAGCCTTCGGGGAAGCGGGCGAGGGTGGAGGAGGGGAGAGGCGTCTGGGGGAACACCGCGTCTCCGACTGCTCGGGATCGATGATGACAGCACCGTAGGTGTCCGACGGCTCCTCCTCGGCACCCATTAGCGGCTCCTCTTCCTCCTCCTCATCGCCCCGCTGCTTTGGTCGGACCACCGTCTGGAGCTCGCTGCTCTCCGTGGGGGGCAGGTCCCAGTACAGCAGGGCCACCGCCAGCTGCAGCAGCAGCCACATCCCACACATGAAGAGCTGAGGGGGACAGAGGTTCAAGAGCAATGTTACACACACACACACACATACACACACACACACACACCCACACACGCATTAACACACACACACACACACACACACACACACACACGCATTAACACACACACACACACACACACACACACACACCCACACACGCATTAACACACACACACACACACACGCATTAACACACACACACACACACACACACACGCACACACGCATTAACACACACATACACACACACACACACACACACACACACACACACGCACAATGACAGCATTTTGACAGCATTAACACACACATACACACACACACACACACACACACACACACACACACACACACACGCAATGACAGAATTATTGGCCTGACTTTTGCACTATTATATTGACTGTCTACTGTATGCACAATTGCACAATTTCTACCAAATTTTGCTGCTCTTATTTCTTCATTGTATGTGCCTTCTTATTTTTACTTTTTATATTGTCTACTTGAATGTTATGTTTGTCTGTGGACCTAATTGGTAAAATATGTCTTGTCTCCACCGTGGGATAGTAGGAAACGCAATTTCGATCTCTTTGTATGTCTTGACATGTGAAGAAATTGACAATAAAGCAGACTTTGACTTGACAAACACACACACACACACATTAGAGTGTCATCATAACATTCTATTGTAACATCGATATAAGCAATGGCAGTGAAATGAAATTGTTTACACATGAGTAGCCCCATGCAGAAGGGTGTATAATGGGGGTTTGTAACTGTACTCATTTCCCACATTGATTTTTTCACCCTTTAATTGCTGTTGTAGGAGAGGGCCCTTAGCCCATTTCCAAGACATTAGGCATCTTTAGGGATGTGTGAAAGCTGACCACGAGGTAAGTTAACTGGAGGGTCATTACACTCACACCATACTGAATAGCGAATGGTGCAAGCAACCGTATTGGTACACACTCGGAAATATTAATAACATAGAAATATAGATACCTACAGTCTTTCAAAGTGATAACTTGTAGCCTGAAAAGCCAGCCCAAACTTAGCCCCGCCCACAAAATTTGAGGTCGGGAAGTCTGACTGGAAGTCTGAGTATGATGACGTCAATGAGAAATGTATCCAAAACTGTAATTTTTCAGAAATGGGATTTGCGATACTAAAAGATATGGGTGTAAAAGATGCTAAGTACCAAATTACATTTTACATAATATATAAATCATTGTCAGACAAATGATCTGTGCTCTTAAGTATACTGTATACTACCACAAATGACTTGGCATGGTACAGTAGACACAGCACAGTAAGTGAACATTGATTTGGTAAAAGTTTGAATGGTATTGCCCTTCACACTATAGCAAAAAGCTGCATATCAGCATTTTTGGTGGAAGATAAAGGATGAAAAAGGATTAGTTAGAAAATGAGAGTTTATCATATCTTACCCCAGGTGAAGTGTACTTGTTCACCACAAAGGGCCCAAGTTTAAAATCACATAGCCTCAGAAAGATGTTGAAAGCTGGACCTAAGTGGTAGAAAGTGCAAGAGACAAAGCATTAGATTAATGGTCTGTCCACTAAATAATATCTTTGTACTGTCCTGTGTAAGGCATACATTTTATACATTCAACTCTAGCATTCTTAGATAGACCAAATGTTCATAAACAAAGCACATTCAATGTCCTGTGTGCTTTTCAGTAGTAAAAAATACAAAAAAATGAAAGCCTGTTTAGAGTAACTGGTCAGGTGCACTATCAATCACTTCCCCAATAGACAATAAACTGATTCATTTATTAACTAATCAAATAAGTCAGTGCAACCTCAGAAGCTGTGCAACCTCAGAACAGAACAAAAGGGCAGGGTTGAAAGCGCACATTTCAACTTCATGATCCTCACATATACTTCACATATACTTCATCCTATCATACTTCATGAAAGTGACCATGGGATAAGAGGAACTGACCAATCAGGAGCCCGGCCTGGCGGCATGCCATAACAGCAGCGAAGACCTGAGCGCGGTCCCCTGAGACAGTGTTGCGTGTCAGGTACCCAAAGATGGAGGAGCCCGCTCCTGCACCAATACCTATCAGGAGACATGTAGGCAAATGGCAGACATAAACACACACTCTGCTGAGCAAGATTTGAACATTCAGCACTACTAGGCGTAGTGGTTCAGAGTATGTGGTATGTGGTATATGTGTATTTTAATAGCAAATACAGCAGTGATAGGATGATGGCCACATGGAAATTATATGATGAATAATTACTACTTCACTATAGGCCAAGGCTGCTTCATGAAATTGGCTAGGTCTACCATGAATAATCTGATAAATAAACATCACCTGCAACAAGTCGGCTTGACAACAACAGCCACTTCGAATAACCAATAAAATACATGAAATTACCTAAGGGAAAGAGAGCAGATGTTAACATTAGGCTACCATGTTTCACAGTAGCCTATCATCTGTTGACAGTACATTAATGCAACCCCACATCTACATCCTTACAGAGGGCCACAAGCAATCAATCTATGAGGCCAACAAGTGTAGAAGAAAGGTACCTTGTGTTAATGCTCATGTGATGGAACACATGTCTAACTTGTGAAGTGCAATTATACCAACCTATTATCTCAAAGACATTGGAGAGGAGGAGGATGGTCTTTGTTTTACGAGTCCGGTCGG
>NC_055957.1:46662816-46770316 GCF_018492685.1 Alosa sapidissima | reverse complement strand
ACTAGGGAAAAATATACCGGGGTAGTTTAACTGGTTAGTGCTGCCTGGTGCCAAATGTGGTTTATTTAATTTCCCATAAATGTTAAAATTCAGCATATTCGTCTCTAAATTATCTTTAATTCTTGTGTATACTATGTGCCAAATGTGGTTCATTTAATTTCCCCACATATTATGTTCAAATTCAGCAAATTTAAAAATTCTTAACAAAACCTGGAGGTAGTATGTTGTTGAGTCCCTGTTAAACCAGACATATACAATTCCTATGCCAACAGGGGATACACCAGCCCTCTGTATCACAAAGGGAAATGAAAATAGCCTTAAAAGAGTGTCTTTGCCCTTTGTACAGCACTGCCTAGTGGCCTTCTGCACCTCTGCCAGTGCCACTGCTCCTGTCCATTGTGCCTGCCCTGCCTGTCTTTACTTGCTGATCTTGCCAATTTGCTCGCACAGGATGGAGAGGTACTGTGTGAGCTTCACCATGAGGATGATGAGCAGGCCCCCCGCCAGCATGCAGGAGGGCCAGAAGAGCGACTGGAAGACGGCGGCGCGGCCGTACAGCTGGGTCAGCAGAACCGCCTCCTGGCGTTCCAACGGGTCGTGGAAGCACGGCACCTGCCGCTGTGCCCGCAGCCGCTCGCCGATGTCCACGATGAGCGTGTGCATCACCGTCTGCTCCTTCTGGCACTTTGGCACGTAGAAGCACTGAGAGAACAACAGCAATAAAGAGCATCCATCTCATCATCATGACAACAACTAGAGGCGAGGCTGGAGTCCTTTTGTTGTGGTTGAAAACAGAAATAGATGAGTGGCTGGTGTGTTTGTGGACAGGAATAGATTGTAGTTACCATGTGCTCATTTCAGTGTACCATTTCTGGCATGTACATCTGACTAGTAAAGCTGGCAGGCCATTTACAACTTTATACTGTGGCTTTGATTGCTATTAAACAGAAGTATAGAATTGAATTGTGTTATTGTGTGTGTGTGTGCGTGTGTGTGTGTGTGTGTGTGTGTGTGTGTGTGTGTGTGTGTGTGTGTGTGTCAAGGACACATATCTCATTGAAATGTGAGTGTATGTGGCCAAATGTAAATTAGGGATAAAACAATGACATTGTACATTTCAATCTATTTTGAAAAGTTGAATAAATCACGCATTCATTTAAAAATGCAACACCAAGTGTACCCCCTACCCACCCCTCTACACTGAAGTGGAATAAACTAGAACCAAATTCGCAAAAGCAGCATCTTAGCATTCAAAGCTTGATCTGCATTACTACCAAGGACACTGGACGTGCAGCGGGAGGGATGGATGCTGCAGTGAGGCATGTCTCTCCTCCGGCCCTGTCCGTCCACGCAGCCTCACCTCAGAGTTCTTCTCAAGCACGTCCTCGTTGTGGGACAGCAGGGCCACTCGGTCTGAGGCGTTGACGCTGACGTACACCTGCAGGCAGGGGAACTTTGAGCTGCGCCAGCAGTCCACACCGCAGTTGTAGGAGCAGTTGATGTCAGCCATGATGGTGGAGTTCAGCACGGTACATGCCGTCTCCTCTGTCCACACGCTGCCCAAGGGGAGAGGCTATTTAGCAACTTCATTTTTTAATCTAATTATGTGATACACATACTGTAAATACCCTATCAATACCATGATCAACGCACAGACAGCATTGGAAAGAATTTCAATGTCAGATAATGCTACATACCATTACAGTCTTGATTTATTCTATTCCATGATGAACCACAATGATGATTAATTTACTGATTAGGCATGCAAGCAAGATAGAGTTTAGATTCTCTGCCCGAGCCCGAATTTGACCCGACCCGACCCGCGGGCCCGGTCGGGCCGATATTTCCAGCCACTATTTCCAGCCACTTTTTTCTTTTTAAATCATTAGCCTACTTGGGTGGGGAGCTAAAGCTATGCCATAGTCAGACTCAGAAATATTATATATTTATCAAAGTAGGCCTAAGTAACAAGTGTATACAACGTTATACAAGTTAGGCTCAGAGTTACAAAATGTCATTTGTAATGTCATCTGCGCAACACGTGTCATGCGCAGCTTCTCCACTCGCACGCATCACACCGGGGCTGCTGTGCTGTAGGCCTATTGTGTAGCTTAAGTGCAACGTGAAACTTGAAGATGTAAAGAAAAAAAATGAAAACAGGAGAAATAACTTCGATCAAGTTTGGAGAAAAGTCGGAGGTATGCATTTGTAAGGTAGGCTATGCTTTGTTGCGTGCTTTAAGTGCGCACGATGTTCACCACACAGCAAAAAGACTTTAAGATGAACATGAAGCAGGCTTGCCATGACAGAAATAATGATAGCCAGCCTTCAATGTCCTCTTTTGTCACTTCTCCAAGCATACACCTGAGAGCGAGGCAAGCCCTCACAGAGAAATGCGAGTTTTGCTGCAGGGACTTAATTTTACGTTGTAAGTGACGTTTCTTCATTCGGATTCATTTGCAATCCATTCCATCCTGAATAAACATAGTTTAGCCTATATTCTTCATCCTCCGTTGCATTATTCATTAATATAATTCTAAACGGATTTCTGTAGCTCAAACAGCTCGGACTTGTAGTTGAGAACGTCAGTTATAATGGCCCACGTATTTAAAAAATGTCGGGTTTAAATCGGACTCGGGCTCATCATTACAGTTAATGTGTCGGGCTGGGTCGGGCTCGGGCACAATGTGCACGGGCTCGGGTAGGGTCGGGCTTGATTTTTTGGGCCCGATCTAAGCTCTAAAGCAAGATCACTCAACAATGGATGGCCACCCCAATGTGTGGCATCCTGCCAGTTTTCATCTAGCCATGAGATGTGTGTGGTAGAAAACTGCCACCACTGTAAGTACAGTGGTCCCTCACCTCTCTGCGTACGAGCGCACCATGGTGATGCCAAGCAGGAAGTACATCATGACGGAGCACAGCATCATGCTGAGGCCCAGGAAGATGGCCCTGTCCTCACCCGCCTTCAGAGCCGTCTCCGTCCGCCGCTTGTCCATCAGCTCATAGCCGCGAAACTTCTGATAGATGCTCCTGAGACAGGTTTAAGAGTCCAGATGACGGATTAATGTCGTCTCATTCCAGTCATACGGCAGTTATTTACGTGTTTATTCAAATTCTGACTAATATTATTTCGCTTCTACTCCTCTATGATGACACATACTATTTCTATTTACATACTATTTGCATACTATTTAAGTCTCCAACAAGGAAAATATAAAACAATGAAATATTGATACAGTGTAGTTTAGATCCATAAATGGATCACTTAAAAAGCTCAGGTTTGAGAGGGTAACATATCTGCTGCTTTAGCAATGAGCTTGTACTTTGTACTTTGTACTATATTTACATCCTTCTGATGCCACCTCATTTAACAGATAGCTAAACATATTTAATTCACAGATTAATTCAGATGTTGATAGTGCTGTGCCAGCATTCGTTTATAAGAGGATGTATACCTATAATTTCAATAAAAGAATCGTAGCCAAACACACAGGGGTTTACTTTTTATCACTTCCTGAGCCTTGTCCAGCCTTGTTTCCCGCAACAAAGAACATCTTCCCTGAACCTCCTCGGTGGTGTTGGCGCTGGCTGGAAGAGGGACTCCGATGAGTCTGCCGAAAGGATCTACAGCACATACAGAATTTTGGACACTTTAAGATGTCATCTTTGACACCTTCACCGACCCATACAATGAATCTCATGTCACCAAATGGCTTTGAGTGGCTTTGTAAATTACACAAGGCTCTGTTTTGAATTGCTTTTAAAGATACAAATAGTTCAAATATTTAGATGTATACATTTTGACTGTCTCATTCATGAATCAATGAATTCATGAGATATTCTACTTACCACAATAACTATTACTTTGTCATTTGTAGTCTTCTGAAAAATCAAGAAATACGACTGTATATTTCAGCTACACTGGGCTGCTCATGAAAGAAGATAAAAATAGAAAAGGCATACCTCTGATGCATATCCTTAGCACAAAGATTTTATACAGTCAGACGTAGTGTGACAACAGAGATGCATTTAGCTGTTTTCTGAATACTAGCCCTTTTCTGCTTCTAAGAAGAATCTCTGCCTCTCATCTTTAGTCCAAATGAACATAGCAATTAAAACTGTATTCCCACAACACAGTTGCATGAAAATCAACTCCTCCATGCAGACATCCCTCCCATTCAACTTCACACAAAACGGCTTTGTCTAATTCGGCAGTTTGATGGATTGACACAATTATGCCGTGTGCTGCCACATAATATAACCTTCATGAAAAACATACCTGCTGGTGCGCAGAAAGACCGCTGTCAACACAAACTCATAGCAACCACAGTGGCCCACCCAAAGGACACTGCAATACTGACCAATGGTCTGTGGCCTTCATTCATTAAAAGTGTACAGCTCCGCGCATATTCAGATAGCCACCTGGCATTATGAGTTATGAGAAGCGGGTCATTATGAGGTCAGTCGGTTGGAAGAAGGTCGATGCAGCTCCATTTTAGAGATTACCCCTTTATTGAGTGGGGTATTGGGGAGCAAGGATTTACAATGCACCCCTCTCATGCATTTGGAGCCTGAACGTTTGTCAATACTGCTGCTTTACTCACAGGCAGAGCATTGGATTGTTTTCAAGTGATTGTTTCAGTTCACAGAGACAGCCATAATCACAATTTTGGATTCACTGATGAGTGAATCTATCAATGTCAATCCAGAAGAGTCTATGGGGCTGCGCACTAATTCAAATCTTTGAGAAACGCGGACACATGCCTTTTTTAGGAGCATGAATGAAATGATATGATTAATCTCTTATCCGATTATAATATTACTGCAAATATTTATTATATTACTGCAGTCATGGTTTATACAGTTGGACAGATTCTAATCAATTACCCCTTTGGAATTTGTCATAACGTGAATGATTGCTGGTGTATTGAAACAGCCATCAGGTTACCATGATTTCATAAATTGAGTGAAATATTATACAGTAATCTAAACATTTGGTAAAGCACATTTAATTTCCAAGTGACCTACCTTTACAACAGAATATTTATTGTAGTTGTACACTCTCTTATCTGTGTGGACTTTGAACCATATGTCAGACCTGAGAAAAAGGGGATACTAATTAACATGTGGCATGATGAATGAAGGCACAGCGGAATTAGGAACGCAGACACTTACCACTATGAGTAACCAATCCCTTTGATTAGCCCTGGGCTATAACTCCTAATTCGCCTGCCCAAGATCCATGTTGCCTCTGTCAGTGGACAAGTCAAAAGTTGAGCCCAAGTTCAGTAAAAAGACCACTGAGGACCTACAGACCTCCTCCTCCTCCTCCTCCTCCTCCTCCTTCTTCTCTCTACTGAGAATAGCAGCAGCAACCGCTTTTAAAGGCCTGTCACTGCCACAACAAGATTTGTGACTTTGCTTAACGCCTGCCTAGGCGGTGAACCTGCGGCATCCAGTGATTTCCCATCTGATGGGATAAGGAATGGAGCTGCTCTTTCTGAGCTGCTCTGTCCAGGCCTGACCTTGCAGTGCCAGTCCAGCCCCCACTAAGGTGACTCCATCAAAGCAAGAAAAGAAGTACTTCATAAATAACCAAAGTCACACTCCACTACACCACCCTGCTGCAGCTGCTGCTGCTGCTACTATTGCTGCTGCTGCCGCTTCACCCACAGCTGTCACGCTTGTGGGGAAACGGGCAGGACTTGCCTGACATGTAATGCAAGTTAATACGATATTATTCAGGGCTGTGTGTCGTTATTTAATGCTGATGCCAGTTGTGGGGCGGTTTGACAATATATTGCGTTGACTGACAGCGAGAGTGATTTGTTGTCATGTAAAGACATTAATTGTGCTGTCTGTTGTGTCAGTTTTATGACGTGGGTGGTGTGGTTTACTGTACATACATCTGACATCCAGGTCTGAGCTTCTGAATAATGGGCTTTTGAGTTGTCTCTGTTTTTACTTCAAAGCTGTAAATTTGAACAAATGCATGCTAGGGTATTTAGCAGCCATGGAGGTTGCTGACTTCACATTCTCACAGTGAGGAAATATGTGAAGCGAAACTGATGAGGACACACTTCAAAGCCCTGTGAAGTTGAAAATGCTGCTCTGTGCAAGAATCCCGCCTCACGCTCCCCTGTCATCATTGTTTAAAGTGAACTTTCATCTGAGACAGGATATAAAATACTGTTGGTGACCTACAGATCTGGAGAGTTGATTGTGCTCATCTCAAACTTTTAGAAGTCTGTCCTGAATCACCCCTCAATCTGCCGTAATGAATGCATAATTCATCAGTGTCAGGAATTTAAAGGGCATTCAAGATTTACTGCAGCTGCAGTGTTAAAACTGTGCAGTAGGTGGCACTCATTTGATACTTCTCCTCCACTTGTTTCCCCCCTGAAAGCTCTCTTCCAGACCCATGGCTGCCTCCATGTTTCAGATGTCAAAGGTTTGTTTGACTGACAGCTGTGGGTCTCCTCACACTTTTATGCTCCAGGTTTTAGTGTGTGCCAAGCCATTTCACAACAACAAACATTTACACCTGTTGCTGCAATACCGCTTTTCAAAGCTTCCCCCTATATTGATACACTGCCAGCAGCCTACTGAAATTTCTGACCAACTTCTGGAGAATGTTCCAGGGCGTCTGTCCTGCCTTGTCTGTTGGGTGATTATTGCTGTGCAACCCTGTGTTCAAAGGTTTCCTTCTTTAAAAAGACTCACATCTCACTGCCTGAACACCCTTGCCCGAGCACAATAAAAGCAGTGGCACTTGGTGCCATGTTTGGACATGTTAACCCCCATACAACGTGCCATGACGGAATGGAGTTGTGTGGAACTGACACAATATCACATGGCCTGTTTATAAATATCTGAAAATGTATACATATCTCACATTCTGACATTTTATTCTAACTTAGGAAAGACCTTAGGCTACTGTTACTGTAATGACAGCAACTTCATTGAGGATATAAATTGAAGTTCCCCAGACTGCCGTAGGCCTATTTGACATATTGCTAGCAGAGCCATCAACCCTACCACAAATCTACAGCTGCTTCACTTCCTAAAGCTGTACACCACTTATCATGCCATAGACAGGAGCTTCCTCATAGTGTTTTATTACCCAACATGCCTGACATTGCAGATGGTGCAATAACAGTAACCATCACCATTTTTTTTCTGTGTCAGCATTTGTTTGCACAATATCTGTTTCACCAGTTCACATATGAACCCTAGTTTTACTAGCCTAGAAATCTAGACGCACCCTGGCAGCAAATTACATTTGCTTCCAGGGCTAGTCTAGCAACTCTCCGTTGGCTTGTGAGCTCGAAAAACTTCTATCAGGCCAATCAAATCGTGTATAGAGTCGTTAGGCAGACTTAACATAAGGATTGATGGCAGAGTTGCAACGGTTTGGCATGAATTCCCTGCTATTTGAAAACAAAGAAGATGGATGTTGCTGTTGGCCAACAGTGTGAGACGAGTTTGAACTAGCCAACTAGCTCCGCTGGTGGGGAAACGCATGGGACTCATAGCGCTGTCCTATTGCGTGCAGAGGGAATTTGAAAGACAACCGATTATCCCGCCCAGTATCTACATTTTAATGTGGGTCTGGCTCGTCAGGCTATAGTTTTACAGTACTGTTATGTCAATTGTCAAGTCAAGTCAAATTTATTTATATAGCACATTTCAAAGCAATAGCATTGCACCAAAGTGCTTTACATAAAATAATAATAATAATAAAAATAAAAATAATAAGAAGAAGAAGAAGAAGAAGAAGAAGAAGAAAAATAATAATAACAATCAGGCTTGGAATTTCACCATTCTGGGGGCAAGGCCACTTGGCTTTCAGTTGGGCATATTTGGTGGGGGGCACAAAGGCCACATGTCAGGGCACCAAGGCCAAAGTTAATACAGTAGTAGGCTATAAAAATGATCAAAGTTGTATTCACTGCAGTAGACCTGCATCACTGTATGAAACATTACAGAAACATGACATATTACATATAACTGTAAATCATCAGATCATCTAATATCTACAGATATCTAGGCTATATTTAACATTTATTTTATATTTGGCCTGTTATGAAATCATGTATTGAACAATTTAAGCACAGCTCAGCTTTAAGAAACTTAAATAGCCTAGATGCATGCTTAGCATTTTGTGATCATTAAGGCTACTTTCACAAACTCTTAGTCAGCTGTCCTCTGATTTACCGATATCTAGGCGACATTTGTAATATTTATTTTGTATTTGGCCCGTTATGAAATAATGTGGAACAATTTAAACACAGTGTAAAACTTAAATCCCAAATTTGGAGAGATGCATGTATGTTGAAATTTACTGCAAATTCAAAGCGGGATTACTCTTGAACGGCTAACTGTACAGGGGACTGCTTTACACCTTTCTGTTCGGTAAGGTCTGCTGTTTATTCTGATATATGGTTTGTCATATGTTAAACAAAGGGTTCGTGAAGTATTCCACCGAGGTGAATGGGTAGGGAGATTGACGCAAAACCTTCAGTAGAATTTATGATTAAATTGAATGATATTATTCACTTTTCTCGCGAACCGTTCACCACAGCAATTAGCGGCTAACATCGTTTAAAAACTGAGAAAAAGCTCTTTCATGTGATACTTGTCATATCTGTGTGATGAGTAGGCAACTTTGCGAGTAGTTCAACTGAGAAGAATGGGTGAATTTGGACGCACTCTTTCTTGCGCTGTCACTTTCTCCACTGCGTAATTTGCGCTGTGAATGGTAAGATTGTTTTGACAGGCCATAGGCTAAATATATATCGCTATTAGTCGTGGCCGCCGTGAAATTCCTACCCTGATAACAATAATACATATACATACATATAAACATATATATAAAAAAAGGGAGAGGTGAGGGAGTCAGGGAGTGTTAAAAGCTAGGGAGAAGAGGTAGGTCTTTAGGTTAGATTTAAAACTACTAATAGTGGGGGAGGATTTCACAACATCAGGAAGGCTATTCCAAAGCTGGGGAGCATAGACAGAGAAAGCTCTGTCACCTTTGGATTTAAGAGAGGCAGAAGGAACACAAAGAAGACACTGGGAAGATGATCGAAGAGGTCTAGGAGGACAGTAAGGAATTAAAAGATCACATAAATACTGAGGTGCTAAACCATGTAAAGCTTTGAAAACAAACAAAAGAATTTTGAAATTAATTCTTTGTTCCACAGGAAGCCAGTGCAGTTTAGCCAACACAGGTGAAATGTGGTCACGTTTCTTAGATCCAGTCAGTAATCTGGCTGCGGCATTTTGGACCAGCTGGAGTCTGTTTAGAGTAGATTTAGTTACACCTACATACAGTGAGTTGCAATAATCAAGCCTAGAGGAAATAAAGGCATGTATAAGGATTTCTAAATCACTGTAGGAGAGAGAAGACTTGAGCTTTGCTATTGTCCTAAGTTGGTAAAAACTTCCCTTGACAACGCTGTTGACTTGCTTATTAAAAGTCAGAGAAGAGTCTGTTGTAATTGTAACTGTCATATTCCATTCACAGGTCACAGTGAGAGGTCAACATCTACATAGGCCTACATCACAAAGCCGGTCAATAACACCAGATCAATAAGACCAGTTAATATTGACAGACAGGGTCAGGTGGCACTTCCTGTGTGTTTGGGTTTATTTTTTATTTTATGTACATTATTAAAACTTATGCAGTGTTTTATATAATAATTACCTCTGTACACAGGAACCCTGAAATTCATACCTCTGTACACAGGAACCCTGAAATTCATATAGGCTATTCTATAAGTGTTAATGGGAACCAGCACAGCAGTATACTGTCTTCAAATAACATTGGAACATTTTAAAATGGCAGTCTGAAACCTCTATCTGATCCATCTCACTTTCCCTGTAGATGGAAGCTCCACAGACTTATTCAAAAATGTATACCACTAGGTGTCTCTGTCCCCCAAGAGTTTGGTTTTGGTGATGCTCCTGCTGACCTTTACTTCTGATGCCATGCAATACTTATACCACCCTTACAGAAATTTCAGGTCCCTGCCGAACGACTGTGTTGGTGATGACATTTTCGCAGATACATTTAAAGTACTCTTTTTAAAACAGGCATTTGCAGCAAAGTCATATTTTCACATGCAAATTAGGTTTCTGCCAGTTGTGGTAAAGTGTTGGGAATGTTGCAGCAAATTGGCAGCAATGTCATATGCAAATTATGTTTGTCACCAGAAGTTCACTGGAAGTTTGCCATTATTGGTTAAATGTGGTGGTAAATCACTGGCGAACACATTTGCCACTAAACTTCTCATTGTTGCCAGAACTTTGCTGGAAGTTTGCCACTAGCGGCCAACCTTGGCACACTTCTGGCAATATATTCTAGTGAACTCATTTGTTTCTTACAAATCACCCACAAGTTTGCTGCAAATCTGCACTGTAAAAAGTCGTTTAATTTTTAAACCTATATTTACTGCAATAAATTCATTTATTTTTCTTTCTTTATTTTTTTGAGTTACCAATAAGTAAAAACTGTGATTTTCGTAACTTAATATTTTCTATAAGAAAATTAATTTAATTGGACTTTAACACAAATTGATTTTCCAAAACTCATTTTAAAAGTTTATATCAGACGTAAAATGACACAACCTGCCCACCTTCCCCGGGGGCCACCCCCCCTGCCCTGAACCGTGGCACCGAAGATGAAGACATTTTTATGGTATGTTGGTCTCAAGGGCCCACATCAACCAAGCCCATAATCACTCATTTCTGATTTGCACCCCCTGGTAAAAAATGAAAATGCAATATCATTATGCTTTAATCGCCCCTCTCTTCAGTTAAGATGTTCAGAACTGCACCAAATTTTATGTGTATCATTAACCTGACATTCTCTGGGGGTATGCCAAGTTTCGTAGAATTTCATCCATGGGGGGGTCTAAAAAAATTAAGTTATGTGGACATTTAGTGACTGTACACTCATTGGCCTGTAGATGGTGGTGCACACATATACACACATTGATAAGTTATGTGGACATGTAGTGACTGTACACTCATTGGCCTGTAGATGGTGGTGCACACATATACACACGCACACACACACAGGCACGCACATACTATCGGTATCGGCAATTAGAACGGCCGATACATAATTACAAATTCAGTAGGATTACAGGAAAACCAAATATTCATCATAATTTGGCTGCATTTCCAGTATTGGCGTTACGTAGTCGTTTGTCCACCAGATGGCGCATCGTTGCAGTGAGACGTCATTTTGTTGGAAGTTAATCTAAAGTGGGCTGGAAAGACAATAAGCTTCCTACAAGGACTGTATTTACCGCAGAGAACGTCTAATAAGGGTAGGATGATTTCTGCATGACATGTAATTCCGATTTCTTCTTGAAGCCGAAATAAATCTGAGAATGTTTATCAGACATGCTTGGTTTTTACTGCGGGTAGGCTACGTTAATCTTAAGTTATATCAATAGCCTAGGACGTAGGTAAAATAATGTTACCGTTAGCATTGGTTGAGTGATGGAGGCCAATTTGATTATTGATGTATTTGTAGAAAACCATAAATGCGGTTATAGGCTACCAAGTAAATTCATAACAGCACTAATTGTATCTTTCCACTGTCATCTCATTTGCTTATGACTATAACCTACTAACAGGAGCTAAATGAGTTAGCCACAACACGTTCGCTACGTGATGGTTTTCTAATGGAAAATATATAGGCTACCTGAAAGATAACCTGTCTATGATGCATCCTAAACACTGGGCTGGGACATTTCTGCTCAAAGTCTCAAAAAGCATCTGAGTCAACGTTCATTCCCAAACACCCATATCCTTCAATCCTCTATTTTCAAAGGTGATTCAAGTAAGGAAGAGTATGGCTCAAAGTAAAGTAACTAGTACTGAAACTACATAAATTCGTCAAAGTGAATAATTTGCGTCAACTCGCTGCAATTTAGATTTATTAACGCACCCGTGATGATCTACATCTCCATTTAAACCAAATGTTTTAGAGCGCACGTTGAGAGATGTATCCAGGGCAGGGCTGGGTATTTCCCAGAATTGGGGCCTATTTCTGTCCACAGGGTGTAATTCTATTAAAAACACATTAAATCTAATAATGTTTTTAGCATCACTAATTAGTATAAAGAAAAACAAGCCTAGACTTTTTTTAATGGTTGCTCCTACTCATGATTTAGACACATTTTATTGGTGTTTTATGGTACAATATCAGTGTTTTGGTGTTGTCCGCAACCAGAGTTTTCACATATTGTGCTATATCTCAAACATTATTTATCAAAAATTAATTTAAAAAATCATGCATATGAATTAAATGTTATCTGAACTAATGAACTGCATGCACACATTATGCATATATATGCATTTCCTGCTTTATTTTGCTTAATGTTTACCTGTCCCATGGTTTAGCTGTCATTACCAGCACACTCTACATAAAGGCACTTTGCTACTGTTTTTTCATCAAAAAAATATTTGGTAACCATGGTCACCTAATATCACAGTGGAATACATGGGTGTCAAGCAGAAAGATTGATGCCTTGATGTCCAGAAACATAAGAAAATCTACTCTTTATCCCTCGTTTTGGGCATGTACACTTATTATGTGTCATTACCATACGCATTGTATTTCTGTATTTTTGAATATTCCTGACATTTTAAAATTATTTTAATAGTTTAAATGATGTACATTACATGTAGAAAGCTAGCTACACTTACATGGTGATCATTTTTGCTTCTCAGGGTAGTTTTTCTGTATAAATGTCATCACCAACACAGTCATTACCAGCACATTATAGCTTGAAATGTAGTGGTAATGACGACTGTGTTGGTGATGACATTTTCGTAGATACATTTAAAGTACTCTTTTTAAAAGAAATATTTTTTTTTTTTTAACAAAGTCAGTTCAACTTGGGTTTCTAAATTATAAACATTTAATTGCAATAGATTACGATCAGTGATTTGTCATCACCGCAACAAATGTCATTACCAGAACTGCAATGTCATCACCATCACCATGCATATTTTCAGTGATGCCAGTAACGCGTTACTTAGTAATGTAGTCTATTTTGATCACTTTTTTCGGTAACGAGTAATCTAACGCGCTACTATTTTTGTCATTATCCTTAGTAAAAAGATATATTCTTTGCTTTCTTCTTGTCTCGGGGATTAACGTCATGTAGGCTATGCCAACCTTTTCAGCATGAGGACAACTCACGTGTAAAACCACGCAGCGACACAAACGTAAACAACAATGGAGGGAGGAGAGAGATGCACATTTTATCTATAGGCCTACGGTCATTATTTTGAGTTTGTGTCAGCTAAACATGACAACATTAAGGTACATTGTACATTCTGTGCTGGCGACAAAGTGCTGTCTAGCTAGACATCCCAAGTCTCCCGAAGTTGGGAGTCTCCCACATATTGATATCCTAGCGACCACAAATTACATAAAATCTCCCGGAACCTAGAGTGAACAAGAGCACGCAAGCCAGACCGGACTTCAAATCGCGTGTGCATCTGAGTTTAACACGCACACAACGGAGAGAGAGAGGAGTGGTGCGTGTGTGCCTGCAAGCGCATCCAAGACATCCTGGTCTGTTTTGCTAAATCAACCAATCAGTTTTCAGTGTAGGTGCATGGGCTATCTCTTTTCTAATCAGTTCAGTTAGTGTATCTAGGAACAGGAGCATCATGGCAGAGTCAGTGCCCCTCAAAAAGGAACATTTAAGATCAGACTACACAAAAGTGTACCCAATTGTCTCATAAGAGTAAAACATAATGATAATTGCACACTGCACTGTTTGTAACAGTGACTTTAGCATTGCTCACGGCAGGTTAACTGATTGCAAAAGACTTGTTGAGGTGAGTTTAACAAGTGTAATTTCATTTGCATATTACTCAGGCCTATACTAGATGGCTAGTTGCCAAGGCTACATAAAAAGGCCAAACTACCAAAATCTACATATTTTACTATCACAATTTCTATCAATAGGCCTTCCTTATTTGGTGTACTGACTAGACATTATTGAACAAACATCTGAATTTCAGTATCTAAGTAGATTATGTTGGGATGTCTGCTATACATTGTTGGCATTACTGTTAAAATGCACTTCCAGTATAGTGAGTATTGGCAAAACCGGTTATCATTTTTAAGTTGAGGCGGTGGGGGTGTTGTCGGCAGCTGCTGAAAGTAACTAATAAAGTAACTTGTAATCTAACTTAGTTACTTTTAAAATCAAGTAATCAGTAAAGTAACTAAGTTACTTTTTAAAGGAGTAATCAGTAATCAGATTACTTTTTCAAGGTAACTGTGGCAACACTGCATATTTTTGCCAATAGATTATGTATAAATTACAATAAATTACATTAATTAGATATTTTTGACAATGTTGGACAGTCTAAGTTGCCACTGGATGAAAACAGATATGATATATGGCATTTATTTCAAATAAATGAAATTCCAAGCCAGGGTCGAGTGAAAAAATAAAAAAATAAGATACTTAAAAGACTATAATTCATGTTGTACTGTAAGTAAAATTCAACAATTCTAATAAGTTCAAGATAAAATAGACTTCATGTGAAACCATAATTGATCATTGATTGATCATTGATTGACCATTTCATCTTTAAAATGTACATATTAGATGATGTGATGGTAATGACATTTACCTGAAAAATGACAAGAAATCATAAATTCCCTTATATTGTGGTCTCAACCAAGCTCACAAGGTTACTCCTATCAAAATGACTGATAACTTGATGCATACCAATTAGTAAAATTTTGAATTTTATTTTTCAAAATTTCAGTAACCCAAATAGGCCCGAAATCTGAGAAATGCCCACCTACACATATTTGTTGCATGTGCTACAAAAATCATTCTTTCTTGGATGATTTAGTAGGCCTACCAACGTTACACCGGTCAGATACAGTTTTGCCTATGGCTATAGCCTACCACGAGACTGAGACGCTTTTTGTTTGTTCGAAGTGCGTGTTTAGAGTGTGAGAGGGGAGTCGATGTGCTTTGATTCCAGCTTGGTAGTTGTAGTCTATGCGATTAAAAAACATGTGTGTGTGAAGTATCCAAACAATGATAACGCTTTCATTATGGCTACTTTAGCACACACTTTAGCACACATTATGGCTGCTTTAGCCACAGACCTTGAGCTATGTAGGCCTACATAGTACAGCGGCTAAGCACCGGAATCGTTCAGTTTTTGCAGAAAGCATGAAACTTGGGACAGTTATACTACTACCCCTAGTGATCAAAAATTGAAATGGACCCAACACATAGCGCCCCCTAGTGGCCGCCATCTTGAATTCAAATATGGCTACCATTCTTGATAGAATTGTTGATACAACTTCAAAATTAAACAAGATAAAAAAGTATTTTAAGTTCTAACACTCAATTGTTAGGGTCAAGGAAGCTATTGACAGGATTTCCAAACAAACTTGATGTTGGCCATTTTGAAATCCAATATGGAGGATACCAAATGTGAAAATATAGACCATCTCTATTGTTATTCATGATAGAAATATCATTCAAAAACAATTTAAAAGTTTGAACAGTCATTTTATCACATGACAACCTCAATAATATACAAGGCATCAAGTATAATCTGGTAAGATTCCAATATGGCCACTATGTGTAAGAAAATAAGCCAATTATTCTATATCTTGGTTAATCGAAGTAACTCAATTCAAAAAGTAGAGTACAATAGGGAAGAGTGCATAAGTGAGTACTGTTTTTATACAGTCAAGTCAGGTGGTAAGTTCTAGAATTAGCTAGTTGTAAGTAGTGCTACGAGAGAAGATATTCTCTGAAGAGCTGGGTCTTCAGGAGTTTTTTGAAGATGGAGAAGGATGTCCCTGCTCTAGTAGGAACTGGTAGCGCGTTCTACCAACGAGGAACAACAGATGAAAAAAGTTTGGATTGACCTGAGCGTACCGGTGGCAGAGCTAGACAATGTTTGTCTGAAGAGCGCAACGGTTGGGGAGTAGCATATAATGCCTGTATGAGGGCATTCGAGTAGGTGGGAGCAGTAGGTTTAGCTGGGAGGACCAGCAGTTTGTTTTTGAGAGGTTTAGCTGGAGGTGGTGTGCCTTCATCCATGAAGATATGTCTGAGAGGCAATCTGTGGTCCGTGTCGAGACCAAGGGGTCATCAGGTGGAAAGAACAGATAAAGCTATGTGTCATCTGCATAGCAGTGGTATGAGAAGCTGTCCCAAAGAAGTGTTGTGGATAGCAAAGAGAAGGGGGCCCAGTACTGAGCCCTGTGGTGGGATGGTGAGGTGCGGACAGATGTCCAAGCCATAATATGTTAAACGAGCATCCTGTGAGGTAGGATTCAAACTGATATGGACTGGGTAATATGTTAGGAACAAAAGGATGCGACTTCGTTATTTGGGAATGAAAATGATCAATCCACAGAGGACTGAATTCAAAGACCCCCCGAAAATCTAAGTGGAAAAATTGACACGGCAAGCTAGTCCATTTTGCTTGAATTTCAGCGCAGCAACTCATGATGGTACTCAGTAGTTTGTATGGCCCCGACATGCTTGATGGCATCGGGGCATGCTCCTAATGAAATAGCTCCTTGACAGTCGGTGGTGCAACCTGACGGTGTTGGATGGACCAAAATATAATGTCCCAGAGGTGTTCAATCGGATTTAAGTCAGGGGAGTGTGGGGGGGACAGTCAATGGTATCAATGCCTTCATCCTCAAGGAACTGCCTGCACATTCTCGCTACATGTGTCCAGGCATTGTTGTGCACCAGGAGGAACCCAGGGCCCACTGCACCAATACAGGGTCAGACAATGGGTCTGAAGTTTTCATCCTGATGCCTAAGAGCAGTGAGGGTGCAGTTGTCTTGCCCGTAGAGGTGTGTGCGTCCTTCCAAGGATATCCCTCCCCAGACCATCACTGGCCCACCACCAAACCAGTCATGCTGAATGATGTTGCAGGCAGCATTACATTCTCCAAGACATCTTTAAACGTCACATGTGCTCAGGGTGAACCTGGTCTCATTTGTGAAAAGCACAGGGCGTCAATGGCGAACCTGCCAATTTTGTAATCTATGGCAAATGCCAATTGTGCTGCACAGTGCTGGGCAGTGAGCATAGGTCCTTCCAGAGGCCATCAGGCCCTCAGGCCACCTTCATGAAGTCTGACAGTGTGGTCAGAGACATTCACACCAGCGGCCTGGAGGAGGTCATTTTGTAGGGCTCTGGCAGGGCTCCTACTGTTTGTTGTTGCACAAAGGAGCAGATACTGGTCCTGCTGCTGGGTTAAGGACCCTCTACCATCCTGCCCAGCTCTCCTTGAGCAACAGTCTACTGGAATCTCCTACATGCTCTTGAGACTGCGCTGGGAGACACAGCAATCCTTCTGGCAATGGAACGTATTGGTGTGCCATTCTGGAGGAGTTGTACTACCTGTGCAATGTTTGTAAGCTCCAGGTACTGGCTTATGCTACCAGTAGTGACACTGACCCTAGCCAAATGTGAAACTAGTGAAAAATCAGTCAAGGAGGATAAAGATGGAAAATGTATCATTTGCCACCACCTCTAACATTCCTGTTTTTACAGACCTATCTCCCTTCTTCCTTTCTTGTCAAAGTTTTTGGACAAAATGGTCTTCAAGCAAGTCTTGGACTTACTATATCAGAACAACCTGCTAGACCCTATGCAGTCTGTTTTCAAGAGTCATTCTACTGAAACTGCTTTTCTGTCTGTGACCGAAGCATTGACAGTAGCTAAGTCCTCATCTAAGTTGCTAAGTCATTAGTATTCATTCTACTAGACTTATCTGCAGCCTTAGATACTGTTAACCATGACATTCTCCTTTCTACACTATCTGAACTGGAATGTCTAGGAAAGCCCTTGACTGGTTTAAATCCTACCTTAAAGGGCAAATGACCTCACCACAGGTGTGCATCAGGGATCAGTATTAGGGCCCCTACTTTTCTCTATTTTCACACTTCCTTGGGTGAGACCATTCGCTGCCATGAATTTGATTATCACTGCTATGCGGACGATACTCAACTTTACCTGTCTTAAGCATTTGGTGTTTGCACCAGACTTGGCGCTGAACGCACTAGCAAGTGTCCTAAAAGTGCTGGTTCACTGACTAGCATGAGCCCTAATGTGTCAGGAGGGAGCTAAACTCATAAGGTATTACATATTTAAATTAGCTTCATTGACAGGCATAATCATTTTATGGGATGCAAAATATTAAACTACAATAAAACAAAATAGACCTTTTCAAACAATCACTATAAGCCTTAAAAGAAACTTTAGCATATGCTAATTGGCCCCACCCACCTCAATTGAATTAGGCTAACAGTAGGATGTGTTGGACTGGGTTATGTACTAATTTATCTAACTCTAGGATAGAAGACAAAATAGCTAATTTCCCAAAAGGCAGCATATGTTTTTTAAGAGACTTAAGAGACTTGACAGACGCTAGCATCCAAGGGTTTTAGCCTCCTTGCTAGCATGCCAGCCTCTAGGGGGCAAATTAGAAGGGTTGAGCCCAGGCAAGTGCAGGGTTTAGTCACACAGTCAAAACTTCACACATAGCCCAAACGCACCCCAGTTTTTGACTCAGTGTCAGAATGTATGGCTACTTCCTTAAAATCTAACATGTCTGCCATTTTAATTATGCATGATTGTCTCATAATGTATTTCATAATGCTGAAAGATGGCTGTAGACATGTCATATTATGTGTTAAAAGCAGCATAGCATTAAAAATGTAGAAAAAAGGGCATATTTTGGTGGCCATATTTGAAGTCAAGATAGGGGCCACTAGGGGGCGCTATGTGTTGGGGTCCATTTCAATTTTTGATAACTAGGGGTAGTACTATACCTGTACCAAGTTTCGTGCTTTCTGCAAAAACTGAACGATTCAGGTAAAAATCTGGCCTTATTAGCCGCTGTACTACCACAGACATAATGAAAATCACTAGTTGTCATCACATTTTTGCTATAGCTATGGTATTTACGGTACTATGCAACTGATTTTATTTTTATATGCAATGCACGTCATTATCAGCTCAAATATACACACTGATTTATTTGAGGTTTATTTTACTAATTAAACACAGTGTAATTGTTTTTTATCTGACACATTGTTGTGAAATAAAGATATTTACATTTACTTGTAAACAAAGAAATACGGGAACAACTGATATCAACACCTCTGCTCATATCGCATTGATTGCATTATTTGACTTGGATGGGTCATAGGGTTTGCTCACACAAAAGATAAGGCATGCTGTATCAACCATGATAAAAGCAGTGCCTTTATTGCTGAACCCGCTCTGTCACTAATCTCACAAGCGAAACCATAACAGCAGTGATATGCAGGAATAAGTTAATGAACTAGATGTACCGCATAGCGGTACAAAATATGACTGCTGCTCAGTCCTGTTCATCCTCTCCCGCTTGTCACGCTTGACCATTTGTCTCCATTTCCTACTCCACCCCCTACTTTTGCAAGTTTTGCGTAAGCTTATATGTGCGTGCCTCTGTGTGTGTGTGTGTGTGTGTGTGCCTGTGTGCGTGTGCTCCTGTGTGCTTGCACGTGTGCACGTATATGTGTGCGTGCATTTCGTGTGTATGTCAATTTGTCTCCATCTCCTATAGAGCCTGACCAATATGAGATTATGAAGGCTGATAATTACCGATTTCGATATTTGAGTAATTCAAAAACTGATAACCGATATATCGGCCAATAGTAATTTTTAATGGGGAGAATAAATGGACCCTAGTATTTTGACCCAACTGGTCCACCACATACACAATCCATCCTTGTCATCCCCAAAACACCTGCAAACAGAAATAAACTGCAGTCAGAAGAATGTGTAAATTTATACAGCAAAGGTAAATGTATCAATTCCTGACTGCTGATGCAGCTTATTACCAGTTGGCAAAGGTTATTTGAAGTAGGAAGTAACAAGAGGAATCCCTGATCAATGCGATTGGTTGGGCTGCTAGACCAATGATTTAAAAGTTAAAGAGAAACTATGCAGTTTTGGCAATTTCTGTTTTCTCACTTTTTCCTCGCCGGGTTCTCTGCAGTCTCTGCAGAACTTCCCCTACAGCCGTATATATTTTACGACACTCCGCAATTGGTCAGTCTGCGGTTTCCTCTTTCCCTGTTCCTCCGACAATGGTTTACTCGTTTTCTGCTTCTTTTCGCTGGCTCTGCCATGACGAATGTCTGAGAAACTCCATCACTACCTTGTTCACGTTCACACTCGGTATCATGTTTCAATACACTTTAGGTCAATATCACACCGGAATTCTCCTTTAATAGGCTGAAAGTGTCAGACTGTTTTTTCCTCTGATATCTCCAATCAAATTGATGCCCTGCTTTCCTAATGGCACAATAACTTGAATTTCCCCTTGGGGATCAATAAAGTATCTATCTATCTATCTATCTATCTATAACAACATGATTGTACCAAACAAGTTTTATTATTTAAGTTTTATTTCTACCAAGCCCCCAGATGGATAATTGCACAAGACTCCAAAATATCAGAATGTCCATATGCCTTAATGATCTATCTGTTTTGGCAACAGAGGTAGCATAGTTATAGCAATAGACCACCACTGAGGTAGTGAACTGGGCATTGTAATGCAGCACAAGTAAATTTGTCAAACTAGGCTAGCATGTTTGTGTAGGCATGCATGGCCAAGCCTTGAAACTCATTTGGACCATCACACACAAAAAACAGATGATGTACTGACACTTTCAAGACATAAACCATGATGTCCCACTGACATTACATGTACAAGTGCTAAATAGCCCATTTAAATAGGGCTAAATGAAAGTAATGACAATTTGATAGGCTGTAGCCTGTCTAGGCTACACAAGATCAAAACATAGACGCCAAATTGCATAATCATACACTTACTCGACCACCAGTGGTGGTCGAAATTGTCATGTTTTTCCAAAATAACCCCATATCAACATTCAAAAACGTGTTAAAACGCTAGTCTTAGCTTCTTTACCAACATTTTCAGTTCCATTTGATAGGGGTGTGACTTCGAAACCGACGTCTCGAATCAGTGTCGAGGCTTCGAAGCACAAGTGTTTCGAAACACTGCTTCGAAACGTGGTTCAAAACAGCCATGTTATGTGACCACTGCTTCGAAACATCGTTCAAAATCCCCATGTCATGTGACCAAAGTTAAGTGAACCTTCGGTGCATTTCACCGGTGTCGGCAGGCGTGCCCGCGTAGACTTTTCTTAAGCAATAACCACGAGCAACCTTAAGCAACTCTCCCATCTGCAAACCACAGTATCATCACTGATGGATCCCTACCAGTTTGCTTACCAGTCTAACAGATCTGTGGAAGACGCCATCAACCTAGGAGTTCACATTGCAACACCTATGCACGCATGATGTTCATTGACTTTAGCTCTGCCTTTAACACCATTGATCCATTCATCCTACAGACTGGTGTACTGAAAATAAGCTCCATCTTAACGCCTCAAAAACCAAAGAAATGGTTGTGGACATGAGAAGGTGGCCTAACACCAAAGCCCCGTCTATTATAGGTGAACAGCCTATAACCTTGACTGACTCCTTTAGATTTCTTGGCTCACATATCAGCCATAATTTAAAATGGGACATCAACACCACCCACCTTATCAAAAAGGCTAATCAGAGACTTTATTTCCTAAGACAACTGAAAAAGTTTCATGTCAACAAAACCCTTTTGCTGCTCTTCTACAAAGCCATCATTGAAAGCATCATCACATCTTCAATCACTGTCTGGTATGGGAGCTCTGACAGTCGCACCAAGAGGAAATTAGAGAGAGTTGTCACCAAAGCCTCCAACATCACTGGTTGTGACCTTCCATCAGTCCACTCTCTGTATGCTGAACGCAGCTTGAACCGAGCATCCAAGATCATCAGGGACGCCTCACATCCGAGCCATGATCTCTTCCAACTTCTGCCCTCTGGAAGACGCTATAGATCTCTGAAGACAGGAACGACGCGCTTCAACAACAGCTTCTACCCTTCAGCAATTAGACTCCTGAACTCCTGAAGATTTGCAACTCTACTTGTTTATTTATATTTATTTAATTTATCCCCTCCCGCTTCGGAACAATTCGGCACAATTGCTTCGAACGTTTCAGTGTTTTATAAAGCCTCGCTTTGCCCATCCCTACCATTTGATTCACGCTTCATGAATGGTAGGCGCATGCGAACGCCAACCTCCGTTTATAAATATTCAAGCTAAACTCCACCCAACTCCACCCATGGAAACTCAGAATCTCAGAAACCGTATCTGTAACACCTGACTTAAGAGATTCTAGATATAGTCTGAGCGAATTAGCCTAGAAAAGGGTCAAAGGTGGAAGTAAATACAGCAAAAGCATATTTGGTATCATTTGAATCATAATTTTCTGTAGATTAAGAATTTGTGGTGCCTACAGCGCAGAGTTGTACCGAAAAAAATATATAGGGCTTTGAATGGAGCATGGCACAATGATTTTTGGGCCAAAAACATATGTACATCTTGATATTAGCTGATATCTCTTAAGCCAATTGAAAGATTTTCATCAAACTTGGTCTACTTACCCACTATAAGTTGTCAAAGAACTGGCAATACAATTTAGGTCTTGAGGTCAAAGGTCAAGGTTACAAAGGGTCACACAAATAACTCACATGCAGTATTTGGTTCATATCTCCAAAGCAGACTGTAAATATAGTGATTTGGTAGACTTGGTTGTTTTTGACATGAGGAGTCCCTATCTACAGCACAATGAGTTTAATACCCCTCCTTTGTATATAAGAATTAAGAATCTGATTGCAATTACTGTAGGCAAATGTGCTTAGCATTTACATAACAGTGAAATACTTCCACTAGCATAGTCATGACCTGACCAATATTTCTTTCAATATTGCCCATGCAGTCCTTTCCACAGTACAAGCAGTGCTACTTCCAGCTGTAAATTATAGCTTTCTGTGCTGTTGTGACTTTCCATAAGTTAGTACTGTTAACTGTGGCCCTTGCTATTTTTCCCTTCATGGACAAGGTGTTAGTAATGTGGCATGTCAGTTGTTATCTGTTCAGTTGAAGTTAGGGGTGGGCAAAAAATAATATCTAAATATTTTGGAAGATTTTGACGGTAGATATCAATGATATAATTAAATACGAATTTGTCAATCTCTTAAAAAATGGGATTTAATTGTATGAGTTACAAGCCACCTTTAGTACAGCGGCTAAGCACCGGAATCGTTCAGTTTTTGAAGAAAGCATGAAACTTGGCACAGTTATACTGCTACCTTTAATGATCAAAAATTGAAATGGACCCCAACACAAAGCGCCCCCTAGTGGCCGCCATCTTGAATTCAAATATGGCTACCATTCTTAATAGAATTGTTGATACAACTTCAAAATTAAACAAGATAAAAAAGTCTTTTAAGTTCTAACACTCAATTTTTAGGGTCAAGGAAGCTATTGACATGATTTCCAAACAAACTTGATGTTGGCCATTTTGAAATCCAATACGGCGGATACCAAATGTGAAAATATAGACCATCTCTATTGTTATTCATGATAGAAATATCATTCAAAAACCATTTCAAAGTTTGAACAGTCATTTTATCACATGACAACCTCAATAATATATGAGGCATCAAGTATAATCTGGTAAGATTCCAATAAGGCCACTGTGTGTAAGAAAATAAGCCGATTATTCTATATTTTGGTTAATTGAAGTAACTACCTACATCATCAATAAATTCTTATTCTACCTTCTTCTCTCTCTGTGCCGAGAAGGGGGGTGGAAAGATTAGATAAAGCTGTGTGTCATCTGCATAGCAGTGGTATGAGAAGCTGTGCGAATAGATAATCTGTCCCAAAGAAGTGGTGTGGATAGCAGAGAAGGGGGCCCAGTACTGAGCCCTGGGGGACCCCTGTGAGGTGCGGACAGCTGTCCAAGCCATGATATGTTAAACGAGCATCCTGTGAGGTAGGATTTAAACTGATATGGACTGTTATCTGCCAATGTGGAGGTGAGCTGTCATCTTGTAGCACTGGCTTGCAAAAGCTGATTTACTATAGCATTGCTATAGGCAACAACACATTTTTAAAGGGGTGGTTCAGGATTTTGGACATAGGACCTCATTTCCAAGTTAGCATGTGTGATATTTATCAGTGGAGACCGTTTTCAACACGTTTCATCCAGTCCTTCTAGTTGCAGAGTTTGCAGGTGCTAAGCTAGCGCAAGTCATCAGTATGTGTCAGCCTGCCACTAAAAACAGTCTTACCCACTCCACAGTACACCCAGGCAAATACATTATAACGGCAGACAAATAAATTATAACAGCAGACTGTCGATGTAAATGTGTTGATAATTTTATTTCTAACATTATTCTATCCTTGCATTTCAATGATCGCATAACATTTTAAGGGACTAGTTTCTTAGCAGCGGTTAGTAGTACTGCGTCGAAAAGTAAACAGAGAAGCGCACTCCAATCAGGATACTGTCGTGGAAAATGTCTACCCTGGAAATCTAGAGTTCTCGCGAGAGCACAATGGAACGACACCAATCTTGCAACCAAAGCGGCAAGTTCACAACACATGATTGGGAAGATGTCTTCACAACACAACATATGATTGGCTCAATGTATTCACATCACACCACATGATTGGCTCAATGTATTCACATGTCGACGTTTTGCCGAGAAAGGGGTGGGATATGTGTGGACAACGTTACAAACTAACCCCATGCATTTCTATGGAGGATTTTTTGAGTGCTGTGTCTCCTCATTAGAAAGTCTCTGGTATAACTATTGCAATGCGATGCTAAGGTAGTTTTTATTTCTAACACTATTCTATCAACATAGACATTTACATCGATTGTCTGGCGTTATAATTTAAGTTGAAGGAAATAGCTCAAGATGACAATGTTTATCAGATGTTTGACAGAAATGGTTTGGATTTAATCTAAAACTTCTGCTATTCAGCTTGTCTAAATGAACTACAATGTTGTTATTGATGTACTGAATGTTATGTAATAAACTTTGTATTTTACTCCAATATCATTCATAAAACAGGTATTCACACAGATGTTTGCATTTTTAAAACAGCAAATTATTTAGATTTCCCCTGATTTCAGAGAGGCTATTACTACAATACTAAAATAAGATGTGGAGGTTGAAACAACTGTTTTTATACAGAAAATAAAGTTTGTTTTGCTTTAATAAATGTCTTAATCTTTTTTAATGTCAATTCAGATAGTTGATTCTATGCCTCAGCCAGCTATAGCCTCATGAACTTTAACCTCTACCTGTGACCCCATGATCTTTAATGCCTTATCAGTTAATTTAGGCTTAATTAACTGTGTTGGGTAGCCTGGCAGGCCATCCTATATCATTGAAATGTATAGTCTGGAATCAAACCATTCACCTCGCTTAATCCAAGGGGCGGGCAGAGAATTGTCTTTCAAACTGCCTAGGCATGCAATAGGCCAGCGCTACGACAAATCAGAACAAAGAGCAGGATGACGTGGCCAGAGCGATGAAAACAGTGAGCGGGAAGTAAACTTTTACCGTATCCGGTCGGCAAAACGGCAAATACATCCTTCTTCGAAAGGAATGACTTAAGTGCATTGTGTTGCTCAACTTTCAAAGAAAAGTCCAACTCCTCCAAAGTTGACGCCAATGCCGATTCAAACAACCGCTCTTCGTTCGCCATAGCCACCTTGTTGCTACCATCGCAGGACTGTCGTCTTTCTGTTAAGCCCGCCTTAAGACTCTAACAAAATAGAGCGCTGTGATTGGATGACGTCCACGGCGTCAGCCAATAGAAATCCCTATGGTTTGATACTAGACATACAGGCTGAGCAAATTAATTTGCCGCCGCTAGGGTGCGTCTAGATTTCTAGGCTATGTGTTGGGCTTAATGAGGATCCTTCAATCTGCTTGAGAGGTATAAAACAAACATTGCATGTCAAGTATGACCTCACGTGACCTTGACCTTTGACCCCAAGATATTAAACACCTACTAATTTTAATCAAGAACTTATGGTGAGTAAGTACACTAAGTTTGGTAAAGATCCTTTTACCAGTATGGGAGATATCAGCTAATATCTATATGTGATAATATACGATTTTGGCCCAATAATCATTATACCATGGTCCATTCAAAGCTGTATATCTTTTTTCTGGTACAAATCTGCGCTGTAGGCTACATGAAATTACGGTTCGATTGATACCAAATATCCTTTTGCTGTATTTACTTCCACCTTCAACCCTAATTCGCTCAGACTAATAATGATAAAAAGAAACTATGTTCAACACGTGAATGGATCATAAACCAATGATGATGTCTGAATGACCGAGTAAAGGGGGTGGGGTGGGGTGGAATTAATCTATTGCAGGCTATGACCACGCAGGCAAAAATAAGTCTAGGCCTACTAACTAGTAGTGTGGGGGATGGGCATGCTCACAAACTTGATTAGTTTTTTTTTAATTATTATTATTCTTGGTTGTTGTTGTTTTTTTGTTTTACCTGAGGTGGTTTACATGAAGATGTCCTGCTAAAAGACTAAAGAACGGCTGTAAATGAATTGTATCAGCCTATATCAAATGGGATAAACTTCACTGTGCGTCTATATGCACATTTATTGAATAATACATAACTGCTTGTATCAAAACCCATTATATTGCATAAAATGTGGATATGTGTTTTTTTAAACATGTTGAGCGATAATCTTGCTGCCAAAGTCTAAGTGCCTCATTTTCGCCTGAATGGTCTCCGCCCATTGCTGGGTGTTTGAGGCCATTGGCTTCCTGTGAGCAGCTTTGCTGACTATTAGCTTTTCAATGTTTCTTCATATCATTGTAATAACTTCTATGCTGAGTCGAACATTATTGAACAATAACGACATAAACATTCTGTGATTAAACCGTCGGACAAGCCCACTTAGCTGGGTATATTTCGTTTTTACAGTAATAAACAACCTAGCTGCACGAGTTCGAAACGCCGCACGAGCTGAAGCGGCACAGGCAGAAGGCTCTGAAGGCAACCCAAGTGTGATCTGCATTTTAAAAGTAAGAACGACTCTTCATTTGGCTCGTTTCTGGGACACGCAACAGTAGTGGCCCATTTACTTAGGTAGCTGGTTAGCTACTAATCTTGAGATTGACAAAGTATGAAGTTGGTAATGCTAGTTAGGTAGCGCTACAATCTGACAAGTTTCGGACATAGCTAGCTATCTAGCATGGTGTAAGGCAGCTAACGTTAACTAGCTCGATGGCTAGCCTTTACTCACCACAGAATCTCAGAAGTTAGCTAGCAGCTACCAGGCTAGTGAGCTAGCTCGATGCCTCTCGTGTGGGGGATGGGCATTGTTTTCTAGCTAGTTATTGTCTGGCTAGACATTACACTTGCAACATTTGCGTGCAAAACATTATTAGGAAACCAAATTCTATTTAATCTAATTATATTTTGTGGCGTACACCAAATGGTAATGGAACACCAGGAAGAGGCCCTGAAAACGCTAACGCTGCCATTATGCTACGATAGCGTTAGCCCGGCCAACGATTTAATTTGCGAGGTACTTAAACTTAGCTGATTTAGCTTAGCTAGCTACCGCGAGTTAGCTACCACGAGCATCCAAGTTAAATGCTGTGTTTGTTTACTGTTCAGCTGGTCTTTTTATCAAGTCAGTGGGTAGTTGTTGTCTCTTTATGAATCTGTATAAAGTACCTCGAAGCTCATTAGCACATTGAATCGATGGTAAGACCAACATAGATTGAAGTGGAGCGTGCCACGAGGATTGCCATAAAGCATTGAACTAATGCACAGGCTTTAGTTAACTTGGCTGGCGAAGGTCACGGTTATAAGTAATTAGTGATGTGTAAAAGTTAACTTTATGCGAGGCATCCAGCCGGGGGATTTTCCTTCAGTTTACATAACTTGCAAGTTTGATTAAACATAAAGAAATAATATTGCAACGTTAGTAACTAACTTAATCGTTAAGTTTCTAGACAAGAGACTATGCTTGCAGAGATTGCTAAACGAACGTTAGATGTGCAGAGATTGTAACATTTTACGACCTACAAGAATATTATTAAGTGATTGCCCTTGACTTTAGCTTTACATAGTTAACCATAAACAGTAACTAAGTATATCCTAATGCATTCCTTCCAGGCCCAAAAAGCAAGGCCTGAACAAGGCCGGTGAAGGCTGCAGGATAACTAGCTCTAGTCTGCTCAAACTCACGTTGGCTGCAAGAATGTGTTGAGTGTAAGAACTGTAACTGTTGGTGTAATACCTGGGAATGCCATGACCGAAGTGTTCAGTACAGTGCACAACATTTTTGTTCCTACTGCAACATGTGATTTACATTTTTATTAACTTAACGTGTGGGTATCTGAAGATTTTGTACTATGCCCAGATTGGCACACTTAGAGTGTGCTGTATGATGGTTAAACCAAGAATAGCTTAAACGTAATGTAACATTACAATTAAAATGCAATTACAATTTTGTTTCAGTGGCATCGTGGCACTCTTTCGTATAAACCTTCACCACTCACAGTATTCATTCCATTTGCCCACACTTGATAAAGTGGATAGTGTAGTAGGATGTAAAGGATTGTCGAGGATTGTTGATTGGGTGGTTGTGGGCATCTGTCCACCACTGGTACACACATTGAGGTCCTCAAGCCCAGTATCTCTCTCTATAATGCATGTAAGCTTGACGGCAAGAAAACATACATGAGCATACCTGTTTCTTTTAACATGGCTTCCTTCAAAGTGCCTTTATGTACTTTTTGTTCCATTATATCTATCACTTGTCTGTTATCTAAGCGTAAACATTGAATGGTATAATATAGTTTGTTTTCAGTATACAATCGTGACTAATTGTATGAGTAATCCTTTATATTGTCATTCACAGCCTTGTAATAGGTTCCCCCTGTTCGCCTGCAAGAAGATGGGCATCTAATCATTGTGTGCTCATGGTAAGCATACAATTTCCATCATTTGTTTAACTATCTGTTAAGTAGTATTTTCAGGATTTTTTATGAATTAATGAATAGTCAGACTTTGGGTGTAGGCTGATGGACTAGTTCCAAACGCATTCACGAAACATACACATAATATAATTCCAACAACAGCTTGTGTGTGTGTGTGTGTGTGTGTGTGTGTGTGTGAGAGAGAGAGAGAGATGTGTCAATTAGGGCTGGGACAACGCGTCGACGCAAAATATGAGCGTCGATTCGTCAAGCATAACGTGTGGTGCTAAATATTTTTAATTTTACACCTTCAGTGTTTGCCATACGTTGACTAATCTGTGGCTGGGCACCACGAAATCAAAACCGGCCACCACACATTGATGTTCTATGTTGTAGGCCTACTATTTAAATTAAAGATAAGAAAATAATTTCATTGAGCTGCACATTACTCACACAGCCTTTCCTCGCCCTGCCCGCTCTCCCTTGTAACGAGCCTGCATGCTCCTCCTCTGCATGTGCATTTAACAAAATATTCACGATTGTTGAAGGATAGTGGGCTAAATTGCTATTAAATCCGCTTAGCATCGTGACCATGCTGCGCATATTTGTTCAAAACTGCTGCATTAAAGTTAAAGTAAACTCTGCTAAGGTCTTATCACAACATAGTACATTGAGGAGACTAAACTAAGTTAAGTTACAGTATGCAATCAAGCAGTATCTCAAAGCTAACGTTAGAATACTGTTTGGATGTCAAGTTTAGCATGCTTACTTGCAGCTGCTTGTATTCGTTACTCATGCAGGGCTCATTTTATTGACTCTGAATGTTTGCAAAATCCCGATGTAAATGGAAAAGTGTTTTCCAAGACTCAAAAGTGCGTGTCCAAAGGAGAAGTACGAACCGTTATTTGAACTAACTACGTTATGAATTGCATCCACACATCAGCAGCCTTTTAACTGTGTTAATGTTAATTGCAAGGATTCCTACACAAACGTCTTAAAATGACATTAGACATACACTACTGAACTTTATTGAGTGCTACCTCTGACTAAGAATGCATTACTTTGCACTTGTATAGTCTTTTATTTTGGAATCTTAAGAGCAATAAACATATATTGCAATGTTAAAGAATTCATGTTTTTTCATTCAGATAAAAAAAACATGTATAAGTTGCTATTAGTGAATTAATGGGGAGATAATCGAATCGAAGTCGAATCGGACTGAAAAAATGAATCATTAGATTAATCGATGCATCGAAAAAATAATCGCTAAATTAATCGTTTAAAAAATAATCGTTTATCCCAGCCCTAGTGTCAATGAATAAGGAGGGAAGTATAGCTATGTTGACATGACACCTCAGCCTACACTTGAGTGCATTCTCTCCATCTTCATACAGTCTATACATACATACATTTATCTTGGACAAATTGTGTAGTATTCAGTCGAGCTTGAGTAACAAAGTACTGTTGAACAACTATGAGAAGCGCTTTGATAAGACGTGATGAGTTAAAGAGGTATAATTTGATTGGCTGTTGAGCTAATATTCACTACGTTTTCACTAGAATCGTGGACGGCTTTATGGTAAGTGTTTGACTGCTTATGGTCATGATTCTTGTAAACAGTTCAGCCACATTTCTGATACTGCACCTCAGCAGCCCAAGTTCATTAGCAGCCCAAGTTCATGTTCAGTGTTTTGGACAGTTTCCTGCAGTGCATTCTGGGTGTGAAAATGAGTGCAGTTGCCCACATGCTTTCTGCTGATGTTATTGTTGTCCTGTGGCTATCGGTGGAAAAAAAGGTGTGGTACGCTTGTTCCTCAGTTCTTTGATCATCAGTTGTCTGGCCTATGCAGTTGGACTTAAGTGCTGAGACATGCCCTTCCGATACACCCATGCTATGTTGATATGAGGTCTCAACAGCCCCACAATAGCCAAAAAGATACAAACATCAACATAGACAGAATTTGTGAGATGAGAAATTGAACCCCTGTTTTATTGTGGTGATCTGATGCAAATGTGACTTTGAACCTTGCATGTTGATGTTACTTATACTTATGTTGGTGTGTTGATTTTGCTATTTTGACACATTTGACTGACATTTAAGCTGAATACGGGCACTTAACATGATGCTGTAAACCCACTATTCTGATGGCAGACCCATCAATTGTCCTCACCTTAAACATGATCAGCCAATTGACCACATTCTCTCGTTATTGTGAAGTTGTGACATCCAATTGTGCTCCATCACCCCTAACTCTAAATGGGCTTCATTCCAGCTCTCTGTATAGTCTGAATGCAATCAAACCGCTTAGCTTGACGCTGTTGAATTCTATACTGAATGGTAGCACATATAAAGGCTGAAAGGCATTATTAAATTCCCCTCCTTTCCTCCCCAAGCCTGACAGAGGCTAAGCTGCTTCTGAGGAACTTCAGAGTTCATTAGGATCATAGCCAAAGCATCACGCTAAGCTTGTCTTATTTTGAGCTGCAGTAATAGGTGGCAATCCCATTTGTGGCATTGTGGCATTTAGTAAACAAGAGTTATAATGAAGTATTGATGTGAGTGTAAAATCACATGCACCCCATCCCCCAACATGCATGAACTCAGTAACACGTGTACACACACATACACGTATAAATATTTGCCTATCTGCTCTCTGTGGCAGGTCTGCCATCATTAGGCGTGCTATTTGAGGGCGCTCGGCTGACTCTCAGTCACTGTGCAGCGAGTGGAAATTACCCTCAGGCCAGACAGGGCCTGCAAAAGTAAAAAAAGGAAGCAAACTTCAGTCACAGCAGGGCTGGTGCGTGTTGGCTTTGGTAGTGGCATGGGAGGGCAGTTGCTTCTCTAGGGGGTAGGGGGTGGGTCTGTGTGTGTGGGGAGGGGTGTTCGTGTTTTTCCTCCTATGTTGAATAGCCAAATTTGTCCTACATACTTGATCCCTGCAGTCTAGTGTGATTTTCTGTTTCCCAAAGTGTGTGGTGATCGTGTGTCGTTACCGATTTTGGGCTACATTTCACATTATCCACTATTCCTTCATAGCAGAAAATAAGATGTCGGCCAACTCTTAGTTATTCATATTGATACAGTCTGTCCGCTGCCTCTGGCATGGAAAAATGGGAAGGTATCAGTTTCAGTGCTGCTGTTCTTGTGGGTGTTGTTGATGTGGCCTCTCTGTGTCCCCCCTGCCCAGGCTCGTCTCCTGCTCTGACCCCTTGGTATATCCAGGATTAAAAATGAGCGTAAGCAGCGATGAGGTGAACTTCCTCGTGTACAGATACCTGCAGGAGTCAGGTAAGCCAAAACAATTGACAGCTGTCTGTTTACTGGCCGACAATAAATAAGTGGTTTGGAGTTGGAGTGCATGTTAGGGCTGTGCAGTTAATCAAAATAGAATTTCCGTTTCAATTCACCCTTTGCTAAGCCACACCCGAAAACCGCCACAGGCCAATCGTGGCTTAGCAACCCGTCACTAGGCACGGGAGGTCTGACGAGCTTTTCGAGTTTTGCCATGTTAACCTGTGGAGACTGAAGGCCTGTGGGTCATGAAGGGCACTTATTTGGATGTGTGGTGCCCTAACCCATGTAAAGACACAGTAAAATAGCATGTTATACTATAGAAACATGATATAATTGGGAACACATATTGTTCTAACTATAAAAATGGCATATTGCATGATATTTCCATAACCGCGAGATACACGCTTCACGATAACGGCAAGAAGTTGTTAACAGACGTTCACCAAGATGTATAGCCCATCAGCAATCTACTAAAAATAACACCTATTTGAAGTACCATTCATGATATGTTGTCAAATATTGAAGTTGTGGTATGTTTCTTTCGTCCCCCATGCCTGTTCCATTCATTCTGGCCAGGAGAGTCGAATGAAACAAAACGCACATTCGACTTCTGCTTAAATAACTCATGAACGGTTTTGTTCAGAGATGAAATTCCAACTGTATTTGGCAGAGGACAGATGTAGGTTGCTAGTGACAAAATATTAGCTTCCAGTGTGGTACGATGTCTTTGTAAATTACATTTCATTGAAAAGTCCCGGTTCTCCCCCTATGTAATAGACGTGCAGGGTGCTAAAGCTTGTCAGGCATAGCAACAGTAACTAAGGAGGGCGGGACTTAGCGAAGGGTGAATTATGACTTCCAACCATTATGAAATCAACATAATCAAGATATAACAATTATTTAGCTGTATTTTACTTTGCAGTGATGGTCTTGTTTTGCCTTGTGTTATAAATCCAGTGCGCACACAGCACTGTAGTATGAATTATATTATTTTACATTTATTTTTACATTCTTTTTAAAGTTTAGTTTAGAAAGTCTAGAAAATAGATGATGCTTCCAAAATCATTGAGAAATTGTATTAAATAATCATAATCGACCAAAGCATCGACCAAAGCAATCATGATTATGTCTTTTGCCATAATTCAGCAGCCCTGCTGCATGTGGTGTAATGGTAAATAGAACAAGGCCATCAGAAAAATGGTTAAGTTAGACATCCATGTGCAGGGTGCCTCAATCTGTAGGCAAATGTTGACTGTGGGTAACAATCCTTTCCCTTTTATGATTGGGAGGTGCACCTACCCTTCCCAGCCTGGCTGCATGGATGCAGTCTTGGTCGGACAATGGTGTCACCTATTGAGGTGTCTGTGTGGACTTGACAGAAGTTGCGCGTGTGTGTTGTTTCCTTGTGTCTCCTCCAGGCTTTTCCCACTCTGCCTTCACGTTTGGCATAGAGAGCCACATCAGCCAGTCCAATATCAACGGGGCGCTAGTGCCCCCGGCCGCCCTCATCTCCATCATCCAGAAGGGCCTGCAGTACGTGGAGGCGGAGGTCAGCATCAATGAGGTGAGTGTCCTGACGCCAGGTCTCTGGGCCAGCTCCTAATGTACCGCCAGCAAGCCTGCACACAAGCCCTTAGTAAGGAAACCGAGCACAATGCAGAAACTTCCAGAAAGTTCACAACTCTGTTCCCCTAGACACAATTTTAAATAAGTGTGTAAGGTGGATAAATTGTCCAAAGTAGATAATGATCTATTTAAATGTATCAGTTATCAATTTATCAAGTTAAATATGGTCATTAACTTAGCAATCTAAGGTCACGTAATAAAAGATACTGTAGTTGATAAATCTAAGAAGTGAGAATTCTTTCCAAGCATTTAGTCAAAATTAATATAAAGTGATTAGAATTTTTTTTTTTATTGCCCCTGGATTGCACTGAATACCTGTGGATTCCAGATTCCAGCTGTTGTTATATCATCTTAACTGTGGGTTTTGTGGTCAGGATGGCACGTTGTTCGACGGGCGGCCGATCGAATCCCTGTCGCTGATTGATGCGGTGATGCCAGACGTTGTCCAGACGCGGCAGCAGGTGTACCGGGACAAGCTCGCCCAGCAGCAGGCTGCCGCCGCCTCCTCAGCTGCAGCCTCTGGCAATACTGCTGCATCAGGAGGCGCCAAGAACGGCGACAACACCGCCAACGGAGAGGAGAATGGACCACACACCTTAGCCAGTGAGCAATCCACTTTCCACCTACAGAACAACAGCAGCAACAACAAGAACAACTCCATGGATCAACATTAACCTTGGCAATTAGGAAATGGCTATTAGGGCCGTGGTGGCTAGACAAAGCCACTGAAAAACATGTTTTGCTATGCTACTGGTGTAATATTTCCTCAAGTGATGGAAATAACCATTGTGTTTTGAATGTCAAGTGAAGATAGATTATAGATATATAAAACTGAAGTTTGGTGTGCTTATCCACTGTGTCAGTCAAACCATGTCTCAGACATCTCGTCATCAAAAGGTTTCGGCAATTTACCTGGCGTTCTAGTGGTGCCCCTGGCGTTTTAGTTGTGCCCCGTTCAAGTGGTGCCCCTTTTCACATGTGCTTTTGCTTGCTCTGACAGACCACCATGCGGAGATGATGGAGGTGGACAGGGCGGTGGAGATCCCTGCCAGTAAAGCCATGGTGCTGCGTGGTCACGAGTCCGAGGTGTTCATCTGTGCCTGGAACCCCGTCAGCGACCTGCTCGCCTCTGGGTCCGTCTCTCCTTAGCTAGTTCATAATTCAATCATTTCACTTGCTGTCAGTTGTTTAGGTCAGGCTTGTTTGAATATTGCATGTTGGACACAGACATGTCATGAAATAAGTCTGCATTCTTCTTGGACCTCATTCTTTTTTTTTTTTCCACTTTTAATTTTTTGTGTTCTTTATATATACTTGTTTCTGAGTTGTATTTCTTCTGTGTGTGTGTGTGTGCAGGTCCGGGGACTCGACGGCTCGGATCTGGAACCTGAGTGAGAACAGCTCGGGCGGCTCCACACAGCTGGTCCTGAGACACTGCATCCGAGAGGGAGGCCAGGACGTGCCTAGCAACAAAGACGTCACCTCACTCGACTGGAATGTAAGTTGTTCTGCCAGAGGTATCCCTTGGCAACCAGCCAGAGCAGGAAATGTGTTTCCCGTGGACCTGCTGTAGTCGTCACATGCGCACACACTCTCAGATGTTGATTTCTGACCCAGTATTTGACTGAGTTGATGCATTAGAGATGCTGTTTTTTCAGCCTGATCAAAACACTAAATTGGGTTTGCATGTAAACCGTTGCATTAGTTGTGTAGCAGGCTGATTAATGGCCTTATCGTGTGGTTTCCCTCTTTCTTCTTGCAGAGTGAGGGTACGCTGCTGGCAACAGGCTCCTACGACGGCTTTGCCAGAATATGGACTAAAGATGGTGAGATTCCTCTCCCTTGACGTTGTCATAACTCTTACATTGTTTAATCTGCGTCATGTCAAGACGGGTTGGTTGCTTTTTAACTGCGTATCATTTACAGGTAACCTTGCCAGTACATTGGGCCAACACAAAGGGCCTATATTTGCCCTGAAATGGAATAAGAAAGGCAACTTCATACTGAGCGCTGGGGTTGATAAGGTAAGGTTTCTCCCCACACTTCTCTTGTCTTGTTTTTATTTGCTCCTCTAGGCTGCCATGAGGTCTTTGAAATCCTTGAAATTAAGTTTTTGAAAACAGACATGGGTCATTGAAAGTACTTGAATTTATGTTTTGTAGTGGATAAGTCAAGATACCTTGTAGTTTGTCATCATTGTAACACGCAATTGAGAAGTGTTGTTGAGTGTTCACATAATCAAACATTGCTAGTTGTCATTATAAAAGTTCACAGTAATTATCTTTCATTGGTGCCTTGTTGGGTTCTTGAATTTGAGGGAATTGTCCAGGAAAGTCCTTGAAAAGTTCATGATCATTTGATAAGGTCAAACTCCTTTTTACTGCTGGAGATTCATGTTGTTGACCATGTCTGTGTTCTGTCCTACAATCAGACTACAATCATTTGGGATGCACACACAGGAGAAGCCAAACAGCAGTTCCCATTCCATTCCGGTGAGCACAGCTGATCTGTATAGTGTACAATATAAAGTGACTTCACCCACGGACTACAGCTACATACCACAAATCACTGTGTGAAGAGTATGATGGTGAAGAGGTGATGGTGAAGCGTAGGCTATGAGTTGTCTTGAATGCAGCCATATGGCTCTCTTTCCAACTTATGCAGCCATATGGCTCTCTTGACTTGTCTTGTATGTACAGTGCAGGCTTCCAAAGCATCTTGGGAAAACTGGAATTTTAGGGACTAGTTTTCCAGTCATGGGAATCACTTGGAAATGGATTAAAAAAATACCTAGGAACTCACCATACTGTCCTTTTAATTGCATTTTAGCCCCTTATTCAGATTGCCTACTATGTAAATCTTGGTGTGTGTTTTGTGCATACAGTATAACGGTCTCCATATAGTCTGGTCACGTCTGTTTTAATCAGTGTATGCCATACAGGTTACTCACCAGCATAAATGAAACAAAAAAGATGGGACTTGCTCCATCAGCTAACTGTTTTGGCCGCATGCGAGGCATCTCCTATAACTGAACTACAGAGACGGATCCTTAGGAATAGTGCCAATTTTATCACCATGTTTATCTCATTCAGTGAAGAGTATGGTGTTAATCTGTTTGTCTATGTGTGTAACTGATGTTGATCTGTTTGTCTGTGTGTGTGACTGATGTTGATCTGTTTGTCTGTGCCGGATGTTCATCTGTTGTCCGATGTGCCTGTACCCTTTTTCGTCCAGCGCCTGCCCTAGACGTAGATTGGCAGAGCAACAACACGTTTGCCTCCTGCAGCACAGACATGTGCATCCACGTGTGCAAGTTGGGCCAGGACCGACCAGTCAAGACATTCCAGGGGCACACGGTACTGTAGAGCTCAAACACACGCCCCTACCTTTTCTCTATGCTTTGTTTCCTCCCTGATGATTCAGTTGCTCTTTCCTCTCTCTTCCTCACTGAGTTGTGGGGGATGGGATCTCCCCTCACTTTCTCACTTGCGTTACTCTTTGTGCCTCCCCCCAGAATGAGGTGAATGCCATCAAGTGGGATCCCCAAGGCAACCTGCTGGCCTCCTGCTCCGATGACATGACTCTGAAGGTAAGGCAGGGCCATTAACTGTGCTACGAATCCCCTCTCATCCTGTGTTCACAGCTTACATGGAACAGTCTACGGCTGCTCAGTGAGTGTGTGTGTGTGTGTGTGTGTGTGTGTGTTGTGCAGATCTGGAGCATGAAGCAGGAAGGTTGTCTGCACGACCTGCAGGCCCACAGTAAGGAGATCTATACCATTAAATGGAGCCCCACGGGGCCAGGAACCAACAACCCCAACGCCAACCTGATGCTAGCCAGGTAATGCAGAGTGCTAGTGTAATGATGTGAGTCATGATCCAGCATTCAGTAGTCTGTAATACTGTATGCAAGGTGACGTGTCATGATTGTTAAGGAGGTGAAGTTTTCACTTCTGTTGGTTGGTTGATTTATTTGTAGCATTGGCCAAGGAAAAGTGCATTACATTTTGGTGTGGATGCGACTCATGGGGCGCCGGCACAAATGTAGTTTAATTTTGATGAATGTTGCATGAGATGCCATTTAATTAGCCACCAACCCTGCAGAAATGTAGTTTCTCTTTTCAGATTTCCTCAAAATATCCTAATATTTAGTGTACCGCTATCACATCTGGGGCTGTATTCACAAAGAATTTTAAGGCTAAAAGTAGCTCCTAAGTGGCGAATTTAGGAGCAACTCCTAAAAATAATGGGCGTGTCACTCCTAACTTTAGGACTCCTAATTTTTTTCACTAAAAGTAATTCACGAAGCATTTTAGACCTAAAAGTAGCACCTAAGTCTGGGACAGCTTAAAAGAAGTCGAGAGGACTCCTAACTCACTAAGACCTATTCACAAACAGCTTTTTGTGGCATTTCACGTTGCAATGTTTTGAAATGCGTCGCCTATGCGGCAACAGGAGCTTCCAATCGCGAGGGAACACTTTTGCATTCATGTATATATACTTTTTTGATGAATTAGTGAAACACAAACAGCACACAGTGAACACACAGTGAGGTGAAGCACACACTAATCCCGGCGCAGTGAGCTGCCTGCTTCAACGGCGGCGCTCGGGGAGCAGTGAGGAGTTAGGTGCCTTGCTCAAGGGCACTTCAGCCGCGGCCCACTGGTCGGGGCTCGAACCGGCAACCCTCCGATTACAAGTCCAGAGTGCTAACCAGTGGGCCACGGCTGCCCCATAAAAGGGATGCAATAACGCCACCAACAACAACCAAAACCACTCATTGTTAACATGTAAATTAAATGTAACGTTTCATTGTGAATCAAATTAAAATGGTCTCCTCTTTGCAAATGTAGGCATAGCCTATGGTGACAGATTAATTTAATAATGTTGCAAAGATACTGCATTAGTCCTTGGGCCTATGTTTCATTAGGCTACTAGGCTATTTGTTTTCCCTTACTCTTTATTAATTTAGGCTAGGCCTTTTTATTCAGTTATTAATCATCTTCCGTCCTTCGCACTACTTGTGTAGCGCACGCATTCTCAGACCTGTCACCTGTCACTCATCATCGTCAGGGAGGTGTTTGGAAGCATTCCCGCGTTACAATCATCAGCCAATCAAGGTGGTCACTTCAGTCAAGCTCGAGCATGAGTAATGACGTCATCCATAGCAACGAAGACTCACTCTTAGTTTAGGAGTTGTCATTTTTCCTTACTAAGAGTAGGTCTGAAAGGCTTTGTGAATAACTTTAAGAGAAAACTCCTAGCTAAAATCTTTTAGTGTGATTTAGGAGTACTCCTAGTGGTAAGATAAAAGGCTTTGTGAATATGGCCCCTGGTGTAGTCAGTTCCATTGATTAATGTGAAATTGTTGCAGTAGACACTCTGAACAGTTTGCCATCGTGGGGTTTGTTTGTCAAGTTGGTTTTCAGGAGTTCAACCCACCCCCCACCACCCCCACAGACACTGATAGTGAGATTTCTAACCCCTGGACTATGATTTCTTTTTAACACATATTGCAGATATGTGTGAAATTGACAAAGCAATTGGAAAAAGTATATTTGCGAAGAATATTTGACAGGTGTGGCATAAACGCTTATTTCAAAATGGTTTACTTGCCAACATTTTAGAACGGTATACAATCAGTAGCAGACCTAAGCATCTGGTAGCCTCCCTGTAAGATGTGTGGCAGTGGGTATAAGAGGGGGATTGAGACCCCTCTGTGTAGATGAAGCAACTGGTTGTACCATTATTGTATGTTTTTATTGATAGAAGTTAACTTTATATCAACCCCTGCTAAAATACATGTGTACACACAAGATGGAATGATCTCTCATTGACGTTGACGTCTCCCCTAAACCACCCTCTGTCCTCCGCAGCGCGTCCTTTGACTCGACGGTACGGCTGTGGGACGCAGAGCGCGGCTCCTGCATCCACACACTCACGCGCCACCAGGAGCCTGTCTACAGCGTGGCCTTCAGCCCTGACGGACGGCACCTGGCCAGCGGCTCCTTCGACAAGTGTGTGCACATCTGGAACACGCAGGTACGCCGGCTCCACTCCACTGCAGAGGCAGTGCTGGACACGCAAGAGTTTTCATGCATACCAGCTGCCTGCTCAGCCAGGCTTGAGGTGGTGGTAGGACAGACCTGTGCTCAGATCTGAGCTCTTTTAGGCCTTGAGTAGTGAATGGCTTTTTACTAGTTCCACAGTTTGTTTTATTTGTATTTTCGTTCGTATTGTTTGGGAGAGGGATGGGAAAGAGATGTGAGCTTTGTACCAGCGTCGCATTAATTTGTTAGTGTTTCAGATATGCGCTTTTGACTGCTGAGTCCTGGCAAGTATCCTTCTGCATTGGTTTCTGACTAATGATGTGTGTGGATGTGGGCGTTTGTGTGTCTTGATCCTCAGAGTGGAGCGTTGGTGAACAGCTACAGGGGAACAGGGGGCATATTTGAGGTCTGCTGGAACGCAACAGGGGACAAAGTGGGAGCTAGTGCATCGGACGGATCAGTAAGTGCCCTCGAGCCTTCATGGAACATTTAAACATCCTGCTTGAAGCCTGCATGACTGGCTTTAAACAATCTGTAGATGCAAATGTGGATAGCTCCTCCACTGAGAATACAGGGAGAATGCTCGCCATATTTAGCATTAAGGCTTTTGCTCTTCTGACAGCTGCTGAGGCAAAAATTCACTCTCATTTCTTCCTACTCAGGTCTGCGTGTTAGATCTGCGGAAATGACGCTGCCAATAGGAAGCCATGGACCGACTCTGAATGTGTACATAGCCAAATTGACTGTCTGTCTGTCCCTGGCCCCATCCACTGCTGTAAGCCCTGTGCTGAAGCCTCCCACTGCTGAGTCCATGCATACAAAGGCATGTCTTGGGTGCCAGGAAAATGTGGATCGTACTCTCTTTGATGTTATCCACAGGACTGTTGGAACGAACACACACACACACACACACACACACACACACACACAAGCCTAGGCCACATATCACTGTTTGTGTCGGTTCTTTCTCTCTTATACGTTGAGTCAGTAGATTATACATTCAGACCTATATATCACTGCTGGTGTGTGCATATTGTACATATCAGTATTTCAGTTTGCCATCGTGGGGTGTGTTTGTCAAGTTGGTTTTCAGGAGTTTACCCCGCACCCCCACCCCACCCCCACAGACACTGATAGTGAGATTTCTAACCCCTGGACTATGATTTCTTTTTAACGCAGATATGTGTAAAATTGATAAAGGAATTGGGGAAAGTTTGCAAATTTGCAAAGAATATTTGACCGGTGTGGCACAAACCCTTATTTCAAAATGTTTTTTTTTTTTTTGCATCTATGATTTACTTGCCAACATTTTAGAACGGTATACAAGAGATCAGTAGCAGACCTAAGCATCTTAAATGGCTTCTGTAATGGCCCGTTGAAACCGCAGAAGTTTCAGTTTGACTGCCCCATAGAAATGCATTACTGACATGGAAATCCCACTGCAGCAACTGACTGGTCTGAGCACCACTGCACATGGCTGACTGTAATATATCACTTTTTAATCTTAAGTGCTGTGGTTGTGCACACATCTTTATCTTGCTCAAATTCTGCCATTCTCGTCTGCTATCGGTTGTTGTCTTTGGAGTGAGGCTCATTCAGGTGTCTGAGGAATTTGGTTTTAAGCTACATGATGTGCCTGCTATTCAAAAGTACATGGTTAAATGTGAAAGGGCTCAGCAGGAAACTAAAGACAATCTGCAAAGCAGCAGTGAGGAAACGTGCAGTGATCTGGCTTTATGCTGTTTATTGATGTTCAGATGAGGTCCTGTGGACATTCACCACTAATGTGTGTGAGGAATGCTCTCCACTAGTTTAACTGGCCTCAACAAATTTGGGTGGTCTCCATAGTAAGTCAGTCATTTAGAAGCCATCACTTTTGTCTTTTATACAGGACCTTGGCTGTGCAGCACGTCCAAATGTTGGTTGTATGTTCCTGATAAGGCCATGGCTCCCTCAATGAAAGCGCGTGTGTTCATATGCAGCAGACAAAACGAGAGCAATGACGAGAGCAATGCAGCTAACTTGTGAGCAAGAGCAATGCAGCTAACTTGTGATTCAGGTGGCCCCACTGCATTGGAAAGCCAGTTAGCTCCTTGTGCATGTATGTATATGTATGTATGGGTGTGTGTCGGGGCCTTGAGTACCATCTTTGTTTAATTGGTTTGCCAGGGAGGAAGAAATAGACAGGTTTTTGTTGATAACAGCTTTTTTACACAGAACTGATAAGTGCTCGGCTGCAGGGTCATGAAAACACACTTTAAGAAAAATAAAACAAGAAACTGAAATTGTAACAGTAAAGCGCATATATATATATATATATATATATATATATATATATATATATATATCTGTGCTGTCACAGGGGTTTATAAAATATTTGCTACTCCTATGAGAAGCTTTTTTTTTTTTTTTTTTTTTTTTTTGTTTTTTTTTTTTTTTTTTTTTTTTTTGACGTTCATGATTATTGCACACTTGATGTGCATCTTCTGAATAAATGTCATCACCATTAGCTGTAATGTATAGTGTATTTTGTTTGGTTGTTTAAAAAATACAATACAATTAGACAGTCCCAGAGGAGCTGCTACATCCCCAGTCAACCACAAGGAAGTTATTTTCCTGCACTTTAAATTAACTTGATTTTAGCAGGCACTTAAAAAATGGTTGAAAGGAAGAGTTTTTTTGTTTCATCTGGAATGTTCCTTTCTGTCTTTGCCTTACTCACTCCTGTTCAGGTGTGTGTTCACCTGTGCAGAAGCATGGTGAGGTGGGTGTTACAACAGTGTTGGGAGAGTGCAGTGGCTCGGGGCCAACTTCATGGCATTCCATGTTGTACCATTCTGTCTGTAGCATAGCATAGCATAGCAGGGCTCGCAAAGCCAGACCTTTCTCATTAACAGTCTCCGTTGTGATTTCTGATTTTGTTTTTTGTTCAGAATGTCACAATTCACCTAATGATTTTTTTTGTAAAGAGTTGAGAGTATTTTGAAGTTTGCTTTAATATAATCAACAGTAATTAGATTGTACCATAAGACACTATTTATTATATTGTCTACGACAGTGGAATGGTATTTTATAATGTTTTGATTTTAAAAGAGAGCTTTTTACAGTGTATTTGAGTGTTTTTGCTTCCTTTTGGTCCGACCTAAATTGCCTAGTTTTATCTTTACTATGTCTATGGCCCTTGAAGGTTTTGTACTCTTTTTATAATTCTGTCTACAGAAGGAACACACCTGGTTGTCTCGTACCATCCTCCTGGACCATACAAATACTTGTTTAATATCTTTTTTTTTTTCCTCCCCTTGATCGGTTTGTGTCATAGTCCTGATGTACCATTTCCCCCTTCTTGCTCACGTCCTGTTGCTGATGCTATCTTTACTATGTTGATCTGGCTTTTGTGATTTGAGTCAGATCAAATGAAAAAAGTCCAGAATAAAATATATTTTGATAATATCATTGTTTGTTGTCTTCCATTTAAAAAAAAAAGCAGATGTTGATGAAGTTGTAATGTTTTCCTGAAATCAGAGCAAGCACTTGGCAATATAAATGCCTGTTCTATAGATAAAGAAAAGGCAAAAATTCAAAATGGTACCTTAGCTGGTGAGACTCATTGTAACCTGTGACCAAATTCATGAATTCAGCTATTAGTTGCCCGGAATAAAATATATTTTGATAATATCATTGTTTGTTGTCTTCCATTTAAAAAAGCAGATGCTGATGAAGTTTTAATGTTTTCCTGTACAGAAATCAGAGCAAGCACTTGGCAATATAAATGCCTATTATATAGGTAAAGAAAATGCAAAAATTCAAAATGGTAGGCCTACCTTAGCTGGGAGGACTCATTGTAACTTGTGACCAAATTCACCTAAAGTGAATTCAGCTGTTGGTTGCGAGTGAGATTCTTGTATCAACCTTCATTTTGTATGTCATATCGTGGATATTTGGTGGCATCTTGTGGTCAGAAGGATACTTGACCTTAATGTCATGTCATGCATTCGTTTGACTGCATAAATTAACCATCTCATACTTGTTAACAGCAATTTTAACTTGATTTCACTGGACCTCCACCTCCAGACAAAACACACCTTGCCCAGTGTGATCCATTGTGAGATAAGCCTCTTGACGGTTATATTTTGTCACACAAAGGATAGCCTATGCTGTGTACCATAGCACCATTTAAATGACATTGTTCTCTGGCTGCATGAGGATGTGAACAAACGTCTCTAGAAACAAATATCGATTTCATATGGAACCTGCGCGATTCAGGCCTGCGCACCAAGCAAACAGCAGCACCTCGGATCAGGAGGCGAGTGCTGACAGTTGAGCTAAAAGCCCAGGCTACCTCGCATGCCAGCAGCACTCCTGAGGCGTCGGGCGGGGAGTGAGGTTTACAAACATTCCACACGCACAGCTAAACTGGCTTCCGTTACATGGCTTCAGCCAAAACAACAACAACTTAGCAAAGACACCAAGAATTTCTTCCAGAACATCTGAAACAAATTGATTCTTTTTCCAGTATAAAAACGATGTGATCTGGTATCTAACTTTACTATGGCTCACACTACCGAAAATGTGCTCCAGCGGGGTCAGGTGAAGCAAGGTAGCCTACAAACCTACAGAATGCATACAGTGTGCTCTATTTTGCTTTAAGCCTACAACATTTACCACACTAATAAGCTTGTGTAACAAAAAGTGCCTTCTAAATAATGTGTAGTTGTCACAGGAAGTGTTAGACATAGGCTTCTGACTGAGTAGTGTGATTCATGCTGTAGTTGTGCCAGGAAGTACGTGGTACAGCAACACTCAAACTGAGAAAGCATTGAGAGGAACCCACATCGGTTTTGTTTGTCGGAAATATGTCTTCTGAAGGTTCTAGATGGTTATAAAACCATGTAGAACAATGAAATATGTCTGAAATATGTCTTCTGAAGGTTCTAGATGGTTATAAAACCATGTAGAACAATTTAAACACATTGTAAAACTTAAATCCATGCACATCCATGCATGTCGAAATTTGCTGCAAATTCAAAACTGGATTACTCTGGAACGGCTAACTGTACAGGGGACTGATTTACACCTTTGTGTTCGAAAAGGTCTGCTGTTTATTCTGATATATGGTTTGTCGTGTGTTGAACGACGGGTTCGTTAAGTATTCCACCGAGATGAATGGGTAGGGAGATGGGCGCAGAACCTTAAGTAGAATTTATGATTAAATTGAATTATTTACTTTTCTCACGAATGGTTCACCACAGCAATTAGCGGCTAACATCGTTTAAAATCTGAGAAAAAGCTCTTTCATGTGATGTGATACTTGTAATGTCTGTGTGATGAATAGGCTACTTCGCGAGTATTTCAACTGAGAAGAATGGGTGAATTTGGACGCACTTTCTTTCTTGCCGTGCGCTGTCACTTTCTCCACTGCGTAAAAGACTAAATTAATTTGTGCTGTGAATGCTAAGATTATTTTGACAGGCCATAAGCTAAATAAAAATCGCTATTAGTCGGAGGCAAAGCAGAATTGAAAGAAGGGGGCACCAAGGCCACCGTGGCCTGTAAACCTCTGATTTTCAAAGGGGCATCAAGGCCAACGCAAGAGGCAACTTGAGTTGGGCCATTACATTATTCGTGGCCAGACCCTTAATCTTTCTAGATTACCAGGGTCTGGAATCTCCAGGCTACAACTCACCATGATTGATTTGCAAAGGCAACTCCATGAAAGTAGAGGTCCAGATCCATCACTCCCTCCACCACCACCCGCTATGCCATACGACTCCTTCATGCAGCCATCGATGCCAGCCGCGGCTGCCAGCCTGCCGCGTTCAGCACTACAGACTAATCCCCAGCCGCCATCGGGACTCATACCTCCAGCTTTTAAAGAAGAAGTGGAAGAGGGAGACTGGCCTCTTCCTCCCCCTCCTGTGGCAGAGGAGGACACAGCACGTCAGCCATCCACAACCACCCTATCGACTACTCTTGTGGAAGAGCTGACGGCACACCTGAAGAGGATGGGGATGACTCCTGCACAGCCACCTAGAGCCCCAACACCTGAATACTATGAACCTTATGCTGTGTCAGTTGCATCAGGCTTCACAGAGCAGTCCGATTTCCTGCAGGAACCACCAGTGCCCCTCCTAGATCATCACATCTCCTTTCCTCTCTGAAAGTTCCCTGCCATAACCAAAGGCATGACTGCTTTCGTTCCCGTCCACAGACAGAGACTGTGTATCGGGGCCCTAAACCCACCATCCCAGACTTCAGTAAAAGGGATCCACGTGAGTTTGCGAGGCTGAAGATCTCCCTAGATAACCTCCTCCCTGCTGATGTTACAGAGAGGTTTAAATATCAGATCCTCCTAGAACACCTCAAATTTGAAGAGGCACTCCTTATAGCGGACTCATACACAAACTCCGCCCAACCCTATACCGACACTCTGGCCTCACAGAGCATTATGGGCAACCCCATCAGCTGGCATTAAGGCGCATTGCGGATATAATGGAGGCGCCTTCAATCAAAAGCCACAACACAGCTGCCTTTAAGAGATTTGCCCTCAGAGTCTTGGTGGGCATGCTTGACCAGCTGGGGGAGAGAGGCCATACAGAGCTCCAATGTGGGTCCCACGTCACAAGGCTGATGGCCAAGCTCCCACAAGACATGCGGGCTGAATTTATGAGGTTCATACACCCACTCCGCATCCTTGACTCTGCTAGTCTTCTCTGACTGGCTGGAATTTGAGCTGAGGATCCAAGAGGATGGTTATGGGTCCCTGTACAGAGAGGACAAAGGGATCACAGAGGCAAAGAGGGAGAGACGGAAAGAGTCAAGGTCTGCGAGGCCAACTACAGTCCTCCATGGTTCTGAACAGCCCTCAAGCGGCCCTGCCAGCACAGAATCTCCACCCACCGTGGCCAGTTCGCAAAGTAAAGCGGTCATATCTTGCCCATACTGTGCCAACCCCCAGCACTACCTGAATCAGTGTACTAACTTCAGCCAGCTTACAACTGAGCTGCGGAGTGCCTGGATCAAGAGCAACAGGCGGTGTTGGCGTTGTGCTCGTTCTCACTAGGCTGCACAGTGCAGACTGAAAGCCAGGTGTAAGAAGTGTGACGGCAGAGACCTGGACGCCCTTCATGACCTCAACTCAAAGCCAGCCCCAGAGAATTCTTCTTGCTTAGTTAGTACCTCCAATGAAGTGCTTTATTTAGACAGAAAGTCTGGCTGCAGTCAGGTGCTCCTGAAAATGACCAAGGTTGTGCTGCATAATGGGGAACAGGCCATGGAGGCCAATGCAATATTAGATGATGGATCAGAGCGGACTATGCTTCTCCAAGCTGCAGCTAAGGAGTTAAACCTGCAGGGGGAGCCAGAGCAACTTTTTTCCCCATAAAGACGACTTTTGACAACACCCCCTGTACCCATAATGACGAGTTTTGACACCTCCGGCATTTCCATAAAGACGTGATTTGACGACCATTAGAACAGGTCCCGGTTTTTCAAATGTAACAGAGGCTGTGATAGGTGGAGCCGACCACAACCCATTTTAGTCCAACCAATAGGATTAAATAATACATTTTCGCGGGGTTTCAGCGAAGTGGTGACGTTTGAAGTAAAAAAAAAAAGTGTTAAACAAACACCACACACGCGTTAATAATAGTAAGATGGCGGCACGATTTAGAAGCTGCGAAGAACGTGATTTCTTATAATAGCTTTGTAGAAAGTGAGTCTGAACCAGACTTTTATGGATTTGACTCTAACTCTGACTTTTGTGCAGTTGAAAGTGATGTGGAAAACAGTGACCGTGACGAACAGGGTGAAGCTACCAAACAATGTAGGTTAACGTTACCGGCAATGCATCTTCATGGAGCCGTGTAGCAAGTGCTAGTATCTGGCCAAACTATCGCGGACCTCACTCTGGATTATGGACTCAGCGAGTAGACAATGTAATGAATAAACACCTAAATGTGTAAATGTGTAAATCGGACTTTGTTGTTGTAGTAGTGTGAAAGAATACATGCTAAGATAGCAAACTAGCCCACATTTCGAAATTGGCCAGTGCATGAAAAAACAATGTTTGTTTTCACCTGCCGTGTCTCAAAATTAGTTGAATCACATTGAATCCCTGATGAATTTTGAAAGTTCCGAGTCTCATCTTAGATAGATATACAATATGTCTATATTTCAAGAAAGTTTATGACGGTAAAAGTAATTTATAATCACTCGTGGAGGTTTGTTTTCTTTTATGCAAATATAAGTTTGTTCCATGGGTAGCCCTAGCAACGTACATATGGGTTGCTCCTAGTAGGCGTTCAGGGGGAAAAGAGTTAAGGACTGTGCGTCAAGATCTAAGAGTCCTGCACGGTATGTCTGTTTCCTTCTCTATTTCCTCCGCTAGCCAGCCCCAGAAGACATTTCAGATTAAGAGAGCCTTCACTGCTGAGCAGTTGGAGCTGGCCGAGCACTCCCAACCTGTTAAGATGCTCAGGCAGCGGTACAAGCACCTGAAAGGCCTACCTCTACAGACACTGGATTGCATCCGTCCCATGGTCCTCATTGGGTCAGACTATCCTCAGCTGATAACCCCGGTAGAGCCAGTCCGCTTGGGACCTCCTGGAGGACCAGCAGCTATGAAGACCAGGCTGGGCTGGACCATCCAGGGACCCACCAGGGTTGTTCGCCAGCGTCTTCAGCCACAACAGTGTTTGCACTGGCAACTGCACATACTACCATACCGGAGTGAAAAGCTGGTGACACATTCGAAGCAGGACTAGGAGGCTGTGCGCAGCTGGAGACTCGAACAGATAGGGTGGAAGTTGATGGAGTGCAACGCTACGCCACCCCTCTGCTGCGCGTGAGGAATATGCCCTATCTCCATACTCCGAAAGAGGCAGTGTTGGCTAATCTGAGGAGCACTGAGCAGCGCCTAATGAAAGACCCAGCATCAGCTTATGGGGCAGAGATTTTGAAACTTGAACAGGCTGGATATGTAGTAGATAAAGGAGGAGAAGCTAAACCAATCAACAGAGTCCTGGTTTATCCCGCACCACATGGTGACGCACAATGGGAAAAACAGGATCGTATATAACTGCTCTTTCACCTACAAAGGTCAGAACCTGAACAAGTTACTTCTGCCAGGCCCTACCTTGACCTCCAGCCTGCTCGGTGTCCTGCTGAGATTCAGAGAGCATGCCATCGCCATCAGCAGTGACATCAAAGGCATGTTCCACCAGGTCAGGTTGCTGCCAGAGGACAGGCCACTGCTACTTTCTTGTGGAGGGATCTTAACATAGAGGTGCTACCTAACATCTATGAGTGGCAGGTACTCCCCTTTGGTACCACCTGCAGCCCCTGCTGCGCAACATATGCACTCCAGAAGCATGTGGTAGATCACAGCCAGCCAGAAGAGGATGTTTGGCTGTTGAGCGGTGCTTCTATGTGGACAACCACTTGCAGAGCCTCTCCTCCCCTGAAGTAGCCAAGCAGCTGGTTGACAAATTGAAGATGCTTCTAGCCGCAGGCAGGTTCGAACTGCGCCAGTGGGCTAGTAACGTCCCTAATGTCATCAGTCATCTGCCAAAGGAAGCGAGGTGAGAGAATAGCGAGTTGTGGCTCATGGAGTCATTGGCAGACCCACAGGAGCTCACCCTCGGCCTTCGTTGGTTTTGTGCATCAGACACCTTGGGCTATAAGTGCAGCCTCACAGACCACCCTCCTCCTACCATGAGGAATATTTACAGCACACTGGCGAGGCTTTACGATCCATTAGGCTTCCTTGTACCCTTCACCACGCGAGCCAGTTAATTGTGCAGCACTTGTGGGACAAAGAAAGAGAGTGGGATTCACAGTCCGGGTTGGAAGGCATCATGAGAAGTGTTGGGGTATATTATTCAAGTGCCGGCACCCGGGCAGTCCATATAGATATCCTGAGTAGTCTGGACCAGGATTCCTTTCTGATGGCCCTCTGTCGATTCATCTCACGCAGAGGAAAACCGGCAGGGCTGAGATCAGACCAGGGCACCAATTTCAGAGGAGGAGAGAGGGAGCTCCATGACTCATTCAAGGCCTTGCACCCCACTTTACAGTCTGAACTGGCCAAACATCAGGTCAAGTTTGTATTCAACCCTCCCGGTACACCACACTTTGGTGGTGTTTGGGAGAGAGAAATACGTTCTATCAAAGATGCCCTGTATGCCACGATCCAGACACAGACTGTAACAGAGGAAGTTCTACGCACTGTCCTGATCGAAGTAGAGGGCATCCTGAACTCGATGCCTCTGGGTTATGTATCCAGTGACACCAAACATGCTCCCGATGGGGCGGCCTGACCCATCTTTGCCTCAGGTGGTGTACACAGAGTCTGAGCTGCTAAGTCGGCGTCACTGGAGGCATACACAGATCCTGGCTGATCAATTCTGGAGGAAGTTCATCAGACATTACCTTCCATCGCTGCAGACACGCTCCAAATGGCAGAGGGACACGGGCTCGATGCAACCAGGCACTGTTGCCATGGTTGTAGACCCACAGCTCCCAAGAGCCCTTTGGCCTGTTGGCCACATCACCAAGGTCATTCCCGGCACAGATGGACAAATCAAGACAGCGGAGATCAAGGTGAATGACAGGAGCTACACACGGCCGGTTGCCCGTCTGATTCTACTGCCTGCCCTACCGGAAACGGCACTACATTTGACTGTGCAACTTTGGCTGTGATGAAGGACTTGAGGTTGGGGTTATAGTAGATTAATGTGAGCAATTTATTAGGTGGTGAAATGTGGCCTATTAGCGCCCCCTGTGTTAGACGTTAGTGTGACACATGATGATCATGACGCCCACACACACATCTTCACTGTCATCTCTCACATACATCATACACACTGTTGTAGAAGATATTAGGCCCTGGAATGAGCTGGTTGAAGCGTTAAGTTGTTACCGTTTAAGAAGAGCCCAAGTGTTGTCCTTGCTTGAAAGAGTATCCATTTATTCCACAACGTAGGCTAAAAACAGCATGGCAAACGCACCTTCACGGTAGAACGGTCAAAAACCTTTTGCCCTTCCGGGGTCAACACCTAACCACAACAGTAGGCTTCCTACCTATATACCTGACAGATATACAGTGACCCCCTGTGCAATAAAGGGACATGACACCTCAACCATAGCAACATATTTGGCTGCTACACATACAGTACTCTGCTTGCAATAGTAAGTCCCTTCACCATACTTGCAGTACACTGCCCCCCCCCCCCTCCCCTACATAGACAGCACATTATTTCATCAGGAAGCTTCTCCAACAAACATCCCCAACATACTTACAGCACACTGCCCCCCCCCCCCCCCTCCCCAATACACAGCGCATTGTCTCATGACATATTGCACACTGCCCTCTCCCCACATACACAGCACACTATCCCATCTCCCTTGTCATCCCCCTAACACACACACCAAGACCCCTGGCAGTTGGGTTAGCCCCTTGAGCCGTGGATCTGCCCAAGGTTTCTTCCTTAGTAAGGGAGTTTTTCCTTGCCCCTGTTGCTCTTGGGTGCTCCTTGTTGGTGCCCCCCCCCCCCCAATCCCAATCCTCCCCCACCTTTCTTATGCAGCCCTTGCCACTTAGGCCTAGTCCACACATACCAAACCGATCTTTTTTTCCTCAGTCTTCCCTGGAACTGTATCAAGAATATTTGCGTCCAAACGGATCCATCTCAACACGTTACTTCATACCCCAGGCCTGTAGGTGGCACTGTGTCTTTACAGAAATTCACCAAAACTTGTTTGTGTGGACTGATGGTGAACTGTCAACTGTAGTCAACTGCAAAACTAATAAACTTTATTTTACGGTTTGTGAAGGGTGCAGTCCCGTCCTTTATTTGGCTAACGCAGGTAGGCCTACTAATCACCTTTACTTTCTTTGGTTGTAGGATAGTCCGTGATTCACATTAGTTTTGGCTATCACCGCAATTAGGCTACTAAACGCAAGGCTTACCCAAGTTCTAGGCTATTCTGTCACCACATTTATAATATTGCTATAAAACCTTCGTTAGTAACAGTCAATACTTTTGCCTGCATCAAATCGTGCATTCGCATTCAGTGTGCTACCATCGGCTTAACGTGAGTTCTAAGCGTCTTTGTATGCTTATATCTTATTTCACTTGACTGTGAATGCATGTATATATGTTGTAAGACATGTAAAATAAATGAATGACACTGGCACTACGCACAAATTAATGTAGCCTAAACTTACACCGCACTTTCCTAATAACTTAAGTTCTCTCGCGTCACTGACAGTAGCTAGAATGCATAAAAAAAACAACGGGAAAAACAGTGTTCAGTCCACCAAGTCATAAGCTATCGGCACTGCGCAGCATCAGTTGTGATATTTATCTTAACGGAGTGTAATCGTAGGTAATGTCATGTATGAAAACTAGTATTGTTAGGCAATACTATAAGTGCAAGTCCAGGGCAGCTGAGGTGTGGCGATGACATCATTGATACGCAAGCAGGATGTGCGGTTTCGCTGTCTAAACGAACTCAAACGGGCTACGGTTTCAGATTTCTCCACTCTGGGACCAGGTTTCAGAAAAGTGCGGTTTCGGGCAGTGCGTTTACAGGATTCGTTTGGACGCTCGGCCAAGACGAAGCAAAACCTCTGCGTTTAACCTAAAAAGCGTCTCCGTGTGGACAGGCCCTTAATCTACTAAACCCCTCCTCTACTGCACCCCCCCCCCCTTAGTTAATCTACTAAACCCCTCCTCTACTGCACCCCCCCACCCCCCCCCATAAATGCACAAATAGGCTGACACCAGACATAATTTCACTGCATTTCTTACATCCAGTAACTATATGCATGTGACAATAAACTTCCTTGTATCCTTGTTATGGTAGCCATCTTTGATGTAGTTTGTGGTGGAGGATGGATGAGGCTTGCATCCACTCTATATTGTTTGTTACAATATGTTTGTTATAAGTTGGCATCCATCCTGAATAGTACTCTGTGTGTGTTCATAAATAAGTAAGTAAACTTGTATGATGTATATTTTTAGTTTTCAGAGTATATTGATATGTAAAAATTTGAGTTTTCCTGATGCTAGATGCATGGCAGTTAGTAAATGCTACATGTGCCTTAGTTGGCTGTTTAGGCAGTATTAGCTGAAGCCTGTTACTAATAGGCTAGTATTGGTAGCACTAGCACTTAGACTTTCTATCTGTGATGTCATTGTGCATTTATTTCAAGAAGTGGTTATTTCTGTTTCTCTTTGTAGAACCACACACCCACACAACCCCCTCCTATTAGTATTAAGATTCTGGAATAATACATTATTTGAATACAATCTGTGCATTCTTGCCAATGCCCTGCAGTGGTCACAATTCCCAACCAGTCAGAAATTTAGTCTAGTGATAAACCCTCATAACACTATATTACAATTAAATATTTAAAAAATATAAATCAGTGCATTTTTGTCTCACTTATGTCATCAGACAATACAAAACCACAATGGTGTGTAGGCCCTACATAACTGTCTTTGTGAATATTAAACTGGATGGATCCATGCAAATTTTAATTATTTTTGGAATCTGATCCCTAATCATACCTGTTCATTCGTACTCGTTGCTCGACTTATCGTGACTAAATTCAAGATGGCTGCAAACGCTAAACTTCGTGAAGATACTGTCTGTATAAATCGTCTTGTAAGTAAACTAACTAGCGCCAGATTTCGGAGTGCAGGGGACAAGCTGAGACATACATTCACACTCGGTATCATGTTTCAACACACTTTAGGTCAATATCACACTGGAATTCTCCTTTAAGTTCAAACTGTTGCTGACATAGGCTAATCGGGTACAGCACATTTCTGCACAATTATCCCGTCTTACCGTCTTAACATCTGGCCCAAAAGGAATGCCGGCCCCCCGGGAAAATGTCCGGTATGCCAGATGGCCAGTCCAGCCCTGTTTAGCGCACTAGGGTGTCAGGTGGGACTGTAAAAAAGGTTACATTTTGGCCCACAGAATTCAGGTAGGAGGGCCCCTTAGCAGGATTTTGCTTAGGGCCCCATGGAGGTCTGGAAGAGCTCACCCTAGAGGTGTTGTCTCCTGAACTGCTGCAGAGGGTGAAGATGGAGTTTGCTGAGGCTAAATTGAAGAACAGGATACTGAGGACAGGTACTTAAATCGATTAAAAGTACAGGTGGACTGCGGCACACACAGAGACACAAAGACAAGTCCCCAATAGACTGAATCACTGTAAATACTTGACTATTTGAGCAGTTGAATGTTAATGCATGGTGTTTTTTTCACACTCTTTTGTTGTTTACATAAAACAAGTTTTTTTGTTAAGAACTGAAATGTGTATTTTTGGCATTCGTTTATTTTTATGTGAACTTAATTTGCACATTTTCAGTCCAGAAATGTTAGGCGTATGCTTTGTAGCAAATTCATCTGGTCAGTTTTTGAAACGGACACCCCAATGTATTGAATAAATACAAATACTGTGAACAAACACTTTTAGCCTTTTCAGTAGTCTTTTTTATTATTACACATAAATCATGATATATCATAGATCAAATTGTCTTGCAATGAATAGTTGCAATAAAGAGTATTTCAGAATCCCTGTATCATGATACCATCGTTATCATAGGCAAAATTGTATTGTAGCTGAATTGAGTAGGCCTACACCAGAGTCCTATGTAATTATTCTTGCCTCACTAAATGCCGCAAAGTGTCCTCCTTTTTGGTGTTATGGAAATGGTCACCATAACCTCAGGTGAGGGGACACATAGGTCTACAAAAGTGGTAGCCTATTTAGACCCTAAAGTCCTACAAAATACAATATGTGTATGCCAAATTTGCATGGAAAGAAATCAAAAAATTCAGTGGCCTACAGGGACATAAAAGTGTCCGTATTGCAGAAACACCCAAATCAGGATTTCATAATTATGAGACCAGAAGGCCTACAGCTCAGCCAGATCCAACCTGAGGAAAGGAATATCCAGGGCCAAACACACCTACAAGAAAAGGATTGAAGAGCACTTCAACACCTTCGACCCCCGACATATGTGGCAAGGCCTACATACAATCACCAACAAATCCCCTTGCAACTCTTCCCTACCCTCCTCTATTTCTCTCCCAGACGAGCTGAACCACTTCTATGCTCGATTTGACCGGGAAAACAAGGAGGCAGCCTTTAAGTCAGCTGTTTCACCGGACGAGGACATACTCCAATTTTTAGTTGGCTGGTGTCTTCACCAACATCTTTAACATGTCTCTGGCCCACTCAACAGTCCCCCACAGTTTTAAATTTGCCACTATTGTTCTGGTGCCTAAACAGTCCACAGCCAAAGAACTGAACAACTTCCACCCGGTTGCACTGACACCCATTATTGCGAAATGCTTTGAGAGGCTGATCCTCTCACAGCTGAAATCATGTCTGCCTGCTACACTGGACCCATATCAATTTGCCTACCGTCGCAACAGATCAACAGAGGATACCATCTCCACAGCGCTCCATCTGGCACTCACCCACCTGGACAGTCTCAATACATATGTTAGAATGCTGTTCATTGACTTCAGTTCAGCATTCAACACTGTGATCCCCTCCAAGCTAGGCCAGCTTGGCATCAGCAACTCACTCTGCAATTGGATTATGGACTTCCTTACTAACCCCAGACTGTTAAATTAGGAAGTCTCTCCTCCAATGCCATAATTAAGTTCAATACCCAGAAGAAAACCAAGGAGATCATTGTGGATTTCAGGAGAGCCAAGAGCAGTGCACACATCCCTCTCCAGTGGTGCTGAGGTGGACCGTGTGTCTAGCTTTAAGTTCCTGGGGTACACATCACTGAAAATCTTTCTTGGTCTCTCAACTCCTCCTGTCTGGTGAAGAAGGCACATCAGGGCCTTTACTTTCTACGAATCCTGAAGAAAGCACACCTATGTCCTAGGATTCTAACAGACTTCTACCATTGCACCATTGAGAGCATACTCACTAACTGCATCTCTGTATGGTGCGGCAACTGCAACACTGCTGATCGCAAGGCACTACAAAGAGTAGTGAAATCTGCCCAAAGGACTATTGGCTCCCAACTCCCCTCCATCCATGACACATATCATAAATGCTGTAAAAACAAAGCCAAACCCATTGTCAAGGATGCCACCCACCCAAACCATGGTCTTTTCAGTCTACTCCCGTCTGTAACACATCTTCTGATATATTTGAAGCAAAAAAAAAAACATTTTTAGTCATCATTTTAAGAGCATGGGTATGTCAACAAAGGCTGCAATCATGTACATGCACTTAGTGATCTTCTCCCACATTACATATTGTTTAACAACCTGATCTCAATCAGGTACCACTTCCTACACCTCTATCCAGTCACTGTACAAACAGACTCTTAAAGTCATTGATAACAAGCCCAGATATCACCATTGTCCAATTTTTATAGACTAACTCCTGTTTAGTGTATAAGATTATCAATGGACTGACTCCTCCAGTTCTAAATCAGTTTGTAAAAACAAATCCACCCACTTACAGATCTACACGTAGCACAGTTAGAGGAGACTGTGTAATTCAACTGAGAAAAAGTAGTTTTGGCCAATCTGCTTTTTCTATTATAGCTGCACATGACTGGAACCCAATTCCATCCTATATTAGAGACACGAAAACATATGACATATTCAAATCCAACCAATCAGCAACCAGACCTGTCAACATTGAACAAAAAAAACACAATAACACACCGCTATTGACTCTGCTTGCCAGTTTTTACCAGGCGACTGCACACTTACCATCCATGCCCCGTGCTCTCTCTTCTCTTCTTTTCTTTTCCTCATTTTATTATGGTAGGTTGAGCTTATTTTCACTTGTTTGTATTTTTTATAGTACATCTTATGTGTAAAGTGTTGTTTTATCTTTTAGGTCTGCAATGATGTGTGTAGTTTCTTTTACTACACAACAGATGGACAACAGATTTAAAATAGCCATTTTGGCTAATTCTGGCGCATTTACATTTTTATGTTCATTAATGTGCACTGTCCATGTCTAAACTAGATGTACCGCATAGCGGTACAAAATATGACCGCCGCTCAGTCCTGTACATCCGTTCCGCGAAAATAAATCACACTTCAATTTGTCTCCATATTTTACTCCATCCCCCACTATTGAAACTTTTGTGTATGTGTAACAGAGGTAGTTTTCCCTCTACCACGTTCTCTGCGTTGTGTTGTGTATAATGAGAGAAACAAACATTGAGATAAAACTTGACCTCTGGGTTGTCTGAACCTGTGGCGACTAAACCCGAGCTGTCGGTTCCAAAACACCGGTTACCAGTTAGTTCAATCAACCCTGTGTTAGATAACCTAGAGTTGTGCGCGTTCACGGCGAACTTATAAAGGCATCATCTATTGAGAGTCGAAACAATGAGAAACGAAGAGCACCGTATTTTTCAGAGGCGGAGTAGTCGAGGCTAACGAGGAGAGAACTGTAATAACAAAAAAAAGAGCAATACTTAAGCGCCTGCGTCCGAGACCTTGCTTGGCAGAGAATAGCCTAACTGATCGTGTAAATGCATACGTTTAGGATAGCCTATTTAATGTCAAAAGCACAATTAAATAATTCACTGGACATCACGTATTGTATTGACTGCTTTGAATGATGCTTTCTTATAGTATGCATGTTGTCACTAAGTTTGGTTAAGAATGCTGATGGCATTTGAGATAAAGATATTTTTTAATAGCCTACACACGCTCTCCGACTGGGAGTTTTTGTAGTGTTGGAGACGCAGAGCATATCGGCAAGCTGTCGGTCGGTGCGTAAAGTTTGCTTTGCGCTAAAGCAGTCCCTGCGCAACTTCATTCGTTTTCCTGGACACAAACCCACGAGGATCACTAATGTGTAGTTTCACCAACTGGCAGGTCAGCATCACTTATTAAATTTTCTAAATGTGCACTGAAATGTGTCCAATAGGCTACCCATGCCTTCCGACATTCACCCTTCCGATGATGGAGCGCAAAAGTTTAACTTGGCCCCCGTGTTAAAATAGGAAATTACATTTGGGATTCTCATAGATTAAGTGGGCCATAGAATTCTTTGAGAATCCCAAATGTAATTTTTAATTATAATAATTATATTATATAATTATATCTTAATTATATCTTCAATATAATCTTCAAAAGCCGACTTGACTTCAATGTGTCTGAGATGTTGTTTGTCCATCTGTCTGGTGAGCCAAACACAAATGTCCACTATGGTGTAGGCTACATTAAAGATTTATTTTATTCTATTCTAATCCACCATGCTGCTTTTCAAGTAGCCTATATTTAGGATTCAGCTGAAAAACTCTTGCGCTCTTGAAAAACTCGTTTGGAAAAGAATGGATAGGCTATCATGTGATGTCGTGGTCTTATCGCCCTCTCACGGTGAATTGCACGGATGAATATTACATGATTTTGTGCTTCTTTGTCAATCGGACCTTCGTCAAAATGAAACGCCATTGTGTGACAAGTGTAAAAATAGCGGCCTGATTGAACATGCACTGAAATAACCGAACATAATTGAACATAACCTGAACAAAACCTACCCCCTACCAGGTTAAGTTCAGAGCCTATGTTACCATAGTTACTTACATAGCCTGATCATTTTTTAGTTTTCTGGAACTGAAATCCCAGGTTTACCGTTTACTCTGGGTTTACATACCCAGTTCAGTTCAGCCTATGTTACCATAGTTACTTACATAGCCTGATCATATTTGAGTGTTCTGGAACTGAAATCCCAGGTTTACCGCTAACTCTGTGTTAACATAGCTACCCAGTTAAGCCAGTAAACTTGCTTTCTGGAATACCCCTCTGGAACTGAAATCCCAGGTTTACCGCTAACTCTGGGTTAACATACCCAGTTAAGCCAGTAAACCTGCTTTCTGGAATACCCCTCTGGTCTTTGACTCTTTTACTGAAATATAAGACAAAACAAACACATCAGACAGAGCGAGCCAGTCGCATCACAGCTCCTCTGCCTCAGGACAGTAGCAAAAGAGCGCGCGCGGCAAGACGAGACACGCAGTTAACAGCGTCGCCACAAAAGTACATGTGAATAGACAATAACAAAAGTACATTAAACAAACATGGCATACCTGAAATATAAGACAAAACAAACACATCAGACAGGGAGCGAGCCAGTCGCATCACAGCTCCTACCAATCAAACAGGTAAACCACGTTTAAATGCATTCAGTCAATTCACCAGTATGAAAGTCTGTAAGCCACGTTAGCAGACTAGCATGTAGAACTGAGGTAATGTGCATTGTGTAACGAGCTAACATAAAAACAGTGATTAAATAAACATAACTCGTATATAAGGTGTGCAACACCAGAAAACAGTTCTATGTGAAAAATGCACCATACAAGTAACCATGAAAGCATAAATAAAAGATATGATGTATTGTATGCAAGACTCCACATACCTCTGCCTCAGGACAGTAGCAAAAGAGGCAGAGGAGGGGGCTACATGAACACTTAAGGGGTCTTCAGCGTGGGAACCGACCCCTGCCACACCCAAGCCACACCCCCCTACAACCTACTGTACCTCAGAGGCGTAGGAAACTACAATAGAACTTGTAGAAACGATGGGGGAATTCAGGGAAGCATAATTAACCCTGCTACATATTGTTTGGCATGCCCGAGTGTGTGTGTGCGGCTGCACAGAAAGTAGCCTACTGGTGCTGAAAGGGTGAATAGATTGTAGAATAGCCAAAGAAGATGTAGCATTGTTATAAAACCTTTAAAATCTCTAAACAATCACAAGTAGGGCAGTTCATCACAGTTCATCCATTGCAACTGGATTGATGAAAGGTCACTTATACCTGTAGGCTACATTGTATTTGGGAAAAGCAGAAGGTATCAGCATAATGTTATTTATTTATTTATTTATTTATTTATTTATAAACAAAAACATCTCTGTCAGTTCCATGCCGTTTTCAACAGCTATCAAAAACAAAGGTCATTTTTGGATGGATGGATTTTTTGTGAATGTTTCTTCTTCAACATAAGATTTTAGTCATCTTTAGTTCATGTAATACTTTATTGTCAATGCACAAATTAAGTAACAGTAGTCTGAAACGAAATGCTGTTTTACATTAGCCTGGGTGTTCCCATGCTGCCTTGCGCGCGATTTGATTCACGCTGCTAAGGCAGCCTGGAGACCATGGAGCAAATTTTCGCCTGAGATAGGGAACCAATCACAGAACAGGGGGGAAAGCAAGACGATGATGAGCTATGCACAGACGCATTTGATAGACATCCGTGGCACCCAATAAACGGATCTGGGCATTTTTTTCAAATACGAGAAAATGAACGTTTGGTTCCCAGACCACGTCTCATTGAGAAGTGGTGGCGCTAGCCAGGCTAGTTTTACATCTAACCAGTGGTGCAAATAACTGACATGTCCAAATGGGCCTTGAAATACGTCGCTAGACTGTTCATACACATTTTAACGGGCCAAAGTTGAAGAGCTGTTGTCCGTTATTGTTCGTGCAAATATAGGCTGATTCATGTTCCTTTGCATTGTGGTCCATGGCTAGTCTGGCTTTCACCAGACCAAGCTCAATCTTTTAAGAAATCAAAAAATAAATAGCGGGCAGATCAGGCTGGGTTCACCCAGCCTAGTCCATAGGCACCCGATATTGTTTAATTTTCCGATTGAGATATCCACGCTCTGGCTATTCTAAATGCAAAAATGCATCAGGGAGTTATGACAAAACTGTAACTAACAAACTAGATCCTAATAGAAAGCTGTTAGCTTCCCTAAGATACAGGTAGGCTTATAAGGTAGGCCTATTTACAACATAAATTGTCAATAGGCTATGCTGCAACACAAATCAAATCTCCTTTGGAAACCAATGGCTTACGCCTTACAGTATCAAGCGGACTTAAACTGCCATATCGTGGCGAAAAGTTGTAAAAAAATCCACGCAGCTCCATGAGTCAAGGAAAGCGCGAATGAAGTAGGCTAGCCACTTCTAAATGGGACCCACTACACAGTAGCTTAAGGTGTGTTGCTAAAGCAGCCATAATGAAATGAAGGTGTCATTGTTTGGATACTTCACATACACGTGCTTTTTAATTTCACAGACTACCAAGCTGGAATCAAAGCACATCGATTCCCCTCTCACACCCTGCACGCATTTAAAACAAAATAAACAGGCGTCTCAGTCTCACCCATGTATAGGCAAAACTGTATCAGACCGGTGTAACGTTGGTAAATCTTCCATTGCACAGAATGATTTTGTAGCACGTCCAACAAATGACAATTGAAAGATACAATTACAGTGCTGCTATCAATTTGCTTGGTATAACCGCATTTAGTTTTCTACAAATGCAATCAATCAAATTGGCCTCCATCACTCAACCAACGCTAACGGTAACATTACCTATTGATATTATAAGATTAACGTACCTGCAGTAAAAAACAAGCATGTCCGATAAACATCCTCAGATTTATTTCGGCTTCAAGAAGAAATGGGAATTACATTTCATGTGAACATCGTCCTATCCTTATTAGCCGTTCTCTGCGGTAAACTACAGTCCTTGTAGGAAGCGTCCATTGTTTTTCCAACCCACTTTTAACTTCCAACAAAATTACGTCTCACTGCAACGATGCGCCATCTAGTGGACAAACGACTACTTATCGCCAATACTGGAAATGCAGCCATGATGATGATGATGAATATTTATTTTGGCTTTCTTTTAATCCTACTGAATTTGTAATTATGTATCAGCCGTTCTAATACCGATAGTATGTGGGTGCCTGTGTGTGTGTGCATGTGTATGTGTGCACCGCCATCTACAGGCCAATGAGTGTACAGTCACTAAATGTACACATAACCTAATTTTTTTAAGACCCCCCCATGGATGAAATTCTACGACACTTGGCATACCCCCAGAGAATGCCAGGTCAATCATACACATAAAATTTGGTGCAGTTCTGAACATCTTAACTGAAGATAGGGGCGATTAAAGAAGAATAATATTGCATTTTCATTTTTTACCGGGGGGGGGGGGGTGCAAATCACAAATGAGTGATTATGGGCCAGGTAGATGTGGGCCCTTGAGACCAACATACCATAAAAGATTCTTCATCCTCAGTGCCACGGTTCAGGTAGTTATTTAGGAAAAACTGCTTTTTTTGCGGTCCGGGGGGCCCAGCACAGGGGGGGGGGGGGGGGAGTGGCCCCCGGGGACAAAACGAAAATTTTCCGTAAAAGTCTAGTGGGGCTACATACCCACCAAATTTCATGTGCCCCGGTGGTTCGGTGTCCCGGGTATCGTTGACCAAAAATTCAGGAAGTAGATGACGGGAAAAAAAAAAAAACTTTGACAATCCCTATATGACCGCTTCGCTAGCTTCGCTAGCGGCGGTCATAATAAACCTTAAAATAAATAAATCATTTTAAGAGCAAAATCTTAAATTAACAGAGTTGACACTCTCATTAAATGCTATTGAAAACAGAGTTGACAGCACATCATCAGCACACATTTCCCATCATTTTGTGGCTTAGCTCCATATCCTAATCTCAAACTAGTTACTGCATGATATATGTATGAAACCAGAATTTCATGGCTTTTGATCATATTATTGTTTTTTAAAAAATCGAGTGAGAGTTTCACTCCAATAACGCAATAACAGAGTTGACGAATAATTAATCTACTGTTGGTGTATCCTCAACATTTTGTTCAAATTAATGAGTGAAGAAGCTTAAAACATATCTCACTGCCTTCCCAAAGTTTCCTGTCAGAGGAATTGACATCTCTGTGTAGGCGTCATGCTTCATATTCAAAGTCTGTGTGGATTTTAAGCAGTTTTATAACAGAGTTGACAAGAACTTTGAGACGGGCCAAAATAAAAAAATAAATAAACTTAAAGCAGTTAGTAAATTAATCTAAAAAAAATAGATCGTTAGACTTGATAACATCATGTTTAATCAAGTTGAATGCATGACTCTGTAGTCAGAGACAGTCAATAAGGGGTGTAGAAGTAATTTAGTTAATATTTTGTGGATAAATTGGGTCTAAAATACAAACCATTGTTATTGGTGAAAAATATTCCATAAAGATTTATTTTTTGATAATAACTAAATCTTTATCATGGAGACGGGAAATACCTGAATTATAGAATGACCCATAATTAGTTATATAGAATGCCTATACTCAACATATATACTCTATCTCTATATGTCATCTGGAAAACCTGTATTTATCCAACTATACACCGTAGCCTACATTATTAATCCCTATTGTATAGCCTACACAACCATATGCTAGGGTAGACTGAGTACAGTTGAGACACTTTTTGCCCACACAAAATCAAACAAAAAGTAGATACTGAAAATAAGTGATTTTCCACATAACATTCCACATGCCATTTCCTTAGCTTGTAAACTACAATATTATCAATCAATAATACCCATAAGTAGTTTATATTTTCCACAATTAGCTCATAAACATAAGGTGCATTTTTTGTCTTGACTGTGTCTCAACTGTACCCTATGTACAGTTGAGACACCTACCTGGTACAGTTGAGACACCCATCTTTAATGATGTATAATTAACTAACCGATAGTTGGAAAGTTGAATAAATAAAAACATAGCAATTGCAAAGTGTTTGTAGTTAAAAATCATTCATTTAATTTAAATTAGCGTTGGTTAAAAGGAATACATCATGAACAAAATGGGACAACAGATATGGCAAACAGTAGCCTACAAATGGAATGTTCAAGTAATAACACAATCCAATGTATCTCAATTGTACCCCGCTGACCACCTCACACATTTCTCTAGATTTTGCAACGACCTTACATGACACAATGCCATAGAATATGCCAGTTTTTAGGACACAGAATAATGTTTGTAATGATACCAGTTATGTTTAACAGTAACATAAGTGTAATGAGTTATTCATTGTCGAAGGTGCATGGTAAAGTAAATTTCTTATTTTGGAAAAAAAAACATTTCCCGATATCCTTGGATGGGAGATACTTGTGTCGTTCAAATTTTCCATGATCAAAGAGGGCACTAATACGCATGTGCATAGTAAAAATCACAACTTGGGCTTGCTGTGCAAGCAAGATATTTAAGGTGTCTCAACTGTACTCAGTCTACCCTACTCTACCTGCACTTGGTATTTAATGCTTCTTTGCAGTTCTGGTTGGATGTCAACTGCATTTCATTGTACCTGCTAAATGACAATACAGTTTAATCTAATCTAATGTAATCTAATCTAATAGACCTAACGTGATATATTGAATATATATGTGAATGCTGTGCGCTTCCGTACTAATTTCGCGTGAGTCATTGACAAACAATAGCCCATTAACTCAACAGCATACAAATTTCAGGGAAATCTGCTGAAGCAACACGAAGGGGGAAGGGGGAGGGGGGAGGCACTTCCTCCAGTCGCACGCACCTAATGCTACGCGCTGGATTTCAGACTCTTGAACGACAATTCAGACGTGGTAAGTTAATAAGCTATTTTTTTTTTACATATGGGCTAGGCTATGCAACTCTCCAATGACACAAATATCATTTTATTATATTTGGGGGTGGATTTTCCAGTGTTTGACCGTAGGCAAAATTATGTTTGTAGACTACCATTTCCTGTGCGGAAACTGAAAACCAGTTTGTTCAAAGCTTTGCCTGAAGACTATATTCACTCAATTGGACGACTCCACATAACTGCAGTAGAGCCTTTTCACAAACTGTAGGCGAACTAGAACAATAGGCTATTGCAATCACATTATCACATTATGCAACTTTGCAACAAACTAGTCCTAGCCTAGGATCATAGGAAATAACGAAGCGGCATGCGGTGTGTCAAGACGATTTGTCTTTGGCGGTCAGGCCACCTGTCAAAATGCTGCAGTCCGATAAAGCAGCTGTAAATTGAATCATGAATTATTAATCATTATTGGCCTATTTTCCTGCCAAAACAGCTCACATGGGCAAAGATGCCCCCTCCCCCTTCAGATAATTGTGTCCTTAGCTATGGCCGGGCCTATGGCGGTCTCAGACTGTTTGAAGAGCAAGGGTGAAAAACCTAGATAGATAGATAGATAGATAGATAGATACTTTATTGATCCCCAAAGGGAAATTCAAGGGGAAATAAAAGGCCACCTATCTCAATCATGGCGCTCTAACATCATGCAAAAAAATAGTTTTCATCCTTAAGGAAAATGAACACTGTTATTAAGAAATCCAGACTAAAAATATGACAAAGCCTCTGATAAAACAAACAGTTAATACCTTAAACCAGTGGTCCCCGAACTACGGTTCGTGGGCTGGATACGGCCCACCACCTTATTTTGGGTGGCCCCCCAAAACATGTCCGTGGTAGGGTATTTCTCAGATTTCGGGCTATTTGGTTTACTGAAATTTTGAAAAATAAAATTCCAAATTTGACCAATTGGTATGCATCAAATTATCAGACATTTTGATAGGAGTAACCTTGTTAGCTTGGTTGAGACCACAATATAAGGGAATTTATGATTTTTTTGTAATTTTTCAGGTAAATGTCATTACCATCACATCATCAAATACAGTGGTTCTCAACCTTTTTTCAGTGATGTACCCCCTGTAAAATATTTTTTCAGCCAAGTACCCCCTGACCAGCGCAAAGCATTTTTAGTTGAGAAAGAAAGACTTAAAACAGAGCAATAAAACAAGATACAGCAGTAATTTTGCCGGCTCTGGTTTGGCCTTCTTTGCCACATGTCCCTCCGTGTTTTCACAAGAATTACCGCTACGCTTCAACCACAACTCCATCGTGTCGAGTCGAGTCGGCTTTTATTGTCAATTTCTTTACATGCACTGGTCATACAAAGAATTGAAATTTCGTTTCTTACTTTCCCATGCAGACATAGACATGCTTTAAATACAGACATAGACATACTATGGACATAGCCATAGACAATAAACATTAAATTAAAGTGCAAGACTGGAATATAGAACATGTATGTATCAAAATAGAAATATAGGACATATATATAAAAAAAAAATAGAGGTAGTTGTGTTGTATATTTCTATAGTCTTAACAGTTACATGAAGTTTAAACTTGTGCTTGTGTGACCTGTATATTTACATTGGTATGCAGTAATTCAAGTATATCAGGCTTGATGTGAAGCAGCAACACGTTTGGCTGCGCAGTCACAGTGCAGTTCCACATGGCGGTGTTGGGGGAGGGGGGGGGGGGTTTGGTAGACAGGATCCTAGTTTCCTAGGTTCCTGGTTGGCTGGTGGGTGGGGGGGGCTGTCAGTGATGGGAGAGTGGGTAGAGTGTTCAGCATCCTGATTGCTTGGTGGATGAAGCTACTTGCCAGTCTGGTGGTGCGGGAGCGGAGGCTCCTGTACCGCTTTCCAGAGGGCAGGAGGCTGAACAGTTCGTGTGCAGGGTGGGTTGTATCCTTGACAATCATTAGTGCTTTGCGGGTGAGGCGGGTGGTGTAAATGTCCTGCAGGGAGGGGAGTGGTGCTCCAATGATCCTCTTAGCTGTGTTAACAGTGCGCTGGAGGGTCTTCCTGTTCTGATCTGTGCAGCTTCCGCCCCACACTGTGATGCTGCTGGAGACGATGCTCTCGATGGTCCCTCTGTAGAATGTAGTCATGACAGGAGGCGTGGCACTTGCCTTCTTCAATTTGCGCAAGAAGTAGAGGCGCTGCTGGGCTTTCTTCGCCAGTGATGCTGTGTTGGTGGTCCAGGAGAGGTCGTCGCTGATGTGCACCCCCAGAAATTTTGTGCTGCTCACTCTCTCCACAGCATCTCCGTCGATGGACAGTGGTGGCAGTTGTTTGTGGCCTCTCTGAAAGTTGACAACAATCTCCTTGGTCTTGCTGACATTTAGCAGGAGGTTGTTGTCTTTGCACCATTTAGCCAGCAGGTCTACTTCTTCTCTGTAGTGAGCCTCATCGCCCTTAGTGATGAGGCCCACCAGTGTTGTGTCGTCCGCAAACTTCACCAGATGGTTGGAGCTGTGAGTGGTTGTACAGTCATGTGTTAGCAGTGTGAAGAGCAGGGGGCTGAGCACACACCCTTGAGGGGCCCCCGTGCTCAGGGTCAGAGTGCTTGAGGTGTTGTCCCCGACACGTACTGCTTGTGGTCTCTGCAACAGGAAATCCAGCAGCCAGTTGCAGAGGGAGGTACTGAATCGTTTGAGTTTTGACAGTGATTGACAGGTGATGGCGGGTGGCATGTGACAGGTTGGGTCAAACCATCCTGGTATGGGGGGGTGGGGGACTCTGGGTTTTTAGGATAATGAAATTGAATAGCCTACTAAAATATAAAATTCATCCTGAAATATGTATTAAATAATTGTTTTTAAAGTATTTAGTATATATACTCTTTTGATCCCGTGAGGGAAATTTGGTCTCTTACCCAATCCGTGAATTAGTGAAACACACACAGCACACAGTGAACACACAGTGTGGTGAAGCACACACTAATCCCGGCGCAGTGAGCTGCCTGCTACAACAGCGGCGCTCGGGGAGCAGTGAGGGGTAGGTGCCTTGCTCAAGGGCACTTCAGCCGTGGCCCACTGGTCGGGGCTTGAACCGGCAACCCTCCGGTTACAAGTCCAGAGTGCTAACCAGTAGGCCACGGCTGCCCCCAAAAATATTTTTAAATATATGTATATTTTAAAATCTCACGTACCCCCATTTGAGAACCACTGATCTAATATGTACATTTTCACTATGAAATGATCAATCAATGATCAATTATGGTTTCACATGAAGTCTGTTTTATCTTGAACTTATTAGAATTGTTGAATTTTACTTACAACATGAATTGTAGTCGTTTAAGTATGTGAGATTCAACACATTCTTTTTGTTGTGTGACTGTGGAATTGTTTTGAATTGCCATGAATTTAATTCCACTTCCTGTCATTCCAATTCCAATTCAAATTTAACTTCCTGTGGGGCGGAGCCAATTCAATTCAAATTCCAATTCATGAATTGAATGGAGACCCATTCTAAAATTTGGAATTTTGCACAAGCCTGTTCACTAGCTGAACAACACAGGTGACCACTTCTGCATAATTTCATGGAGTGCTGAAATGTACACTATTTTCTGAAATGTGAAACTCGGCACATAGGCTTTGTGGTTGTGAACCTATTGCAGTATCATCATAACTATTCAACCTGTGTGTGCAACTGTGCATGGTTAAAATTCTGAAGAGCAAAATAATTTAGTAGATCCCTTTGGTACCCCAATGGTAATTTAATTCTGGGATCCTTACCTGAGACTGATGTACGATAAATGGTATACATTTTTTTGTTGTACTGTAATGATGCTGAATGAGCCGTGTATGTGGTTGAAATAATTAGCGAGATGTCTCACTGAGATTATTTTGCAGTATTTTTAAGAGATAAAAATACAATAAAGTATTTTGATAGGAAATACAGAGTCATTTTGTTCAACTCAATAAAATACAAATTATAAAATACAAATTACAAAATTGTATAGCAGCTTTACATCATGCAGTCAATATGCAGTGTAGTTAATAGTCGGAAAATTAAGATAGACCCATTGGAGTAAATGGACATGGAATGTAGAAGACACAATGTCAGTATGTTACCTAACATACAAGGCCATCAAGTAGGCCATCTTGCACCCCAAAACACACTTGCAAACACACACAGAGCCAAGGGCCTTTTCAATACACTTTTTTTCTCTTTTACTTTGTCTGAAACAGACAAAAAGGGTCATGCTCCTACCTGTGAGAATAACATTACATAATGCAACAGAAGGCATTCTGGGCGTGCAGACATGCTATTCAGTGTAGCATTAAAATTATCTTGATTGAATGTCTTTCTTTTTTTTATTTAATGTATTTAATTTTGAGTTTTTTTATTTTGAAGTAATCCAAAAGTATTCAGATTATTCATATAATTGTTGTAATCCAATGGATTACGTTACTGATTACAAAAATGGGCATGTAGTCTGTACTCAGTAATGGATCTGACCCAACACTGCATACAACATTTTGAGTAAAAAAAATAAACAGAAAATCCAAAAAATGGCAAAGGTACATGACTGTGTACATATTTCACATTCCGAGTGAAAAAAACTACTATCCCAATTAGCCTTTTTAAACGTACACATTTTGCATTTGCAGCCTAATGATAGTTTAAAATGCTTCCATTTTAAAGTTAAACATAAGATGACTAACTTCCTACTGTTTCCATTAAGTAAATTCAACTTTAAAGGTAAAACAACGGGCCAATGTGGACGGCCATATTGGTTCTGACAGCCTCGGTATCCATGTTGATTCCAGTGAGTAAAGAGATGACAGCCGTGGCCTACTGGTTAGTGCTTCGGACTTGTAACCGGAGGGTTGCCGGTTCGAACCCCAACCAGTAGGAACGGCTGAAGTGCCCTTGAGCAAGGCACCTAACCCCTCACTGTTCCCCGAGCGCCGCTGTTGTAGCAGGCAGCTCACTGCGCCGGGATTAGTGTGTGCTTCACCTCGCTGTGTGTTCACTGTGTGCTGAGTGTGTTTCACTAATTCACGGATTGGGATAAATGCAGAGACCAAATTTCCCTCAAAGGGATCAAAAGAGTATACTTATACTTACTTACTTACGACAGGCTACAGTGAGTGTAATCCATCGCAGTCTTTGCGGTTAGAAAATCGTATTAGATCATATTTTGATATTATCGCAAATGTACATGCAATGTAAAGAAACTGAGGGGTGAAACATATTCTCGTGGTGAATAAAACTGTTATCACAACTGTAATTATGATTGAGAGCACACCAACATCATATTAAACCCTATGGATTAAGAATGGGATGTCACTTAAGTTTATATGCAAATCAAGGCAGGTGAGTCAATACTTTTGGCAATATAGTATATGACCAGAAGGCCCAGGCCATTCTCATCTGCATTGACCACCCACTGCACATAGGACTAAAAATTCCAAATTCTTTCAGCAAGTAGTATGCACAGTATTTACACATTTGCACATATGAAGCCACAAGTTATTTTCTTGAAAAATGGCTCATCTTTGTCTCCTCAGGTAATGATAATATATTGTACACTGTAATTATTGTCCCCGTGATCTGTCGGGTATTTGTCTTTAATGTTTCATTTATAATGGTCCAAGTGTTTGTTTGTTTTTACACCTGGCTGCTGTCCAATTTAACCCTTTGATAATACATTTCACTTCACTTTATTACATTACATTATTATGTATTATTTCTTTCTTTCAGGGTCAAGGAGGGGGAGAGCATGAAGTCAACCCACTGAATTAGAACTTCAGAACTTCACAAACATCACATAATTAGTGTGAAAAACCTCCGGACCAGATAGGCTGGAAAATCTTAGGATGTTTGTGAAATTCCGACGGCCTCAGAGATGCCACTTTGTGCAGGTGATCTTCATTGGTCTTATGTTGTCAGGGATCATGCTTTATTGGGACAAATTGAACAGCTTCTCATTTGATAATTTAAGTGCAAATCCTTACCACTTCCTCGGCATGGGCCCAAGTTTCAGAAACAGTAGCTTCACTGTCAGCAGGGCGGAGGCTCGTAAATTCAGTAATTACCACTATTTGATCAACCACAAGAACACGTGTGAGTCCAGTAATGTGTTGCTCCTCCTTTTTGTCAAGAGTTTCCCTCAGAACTTTGCCCGTCGTCAAAGTATACGATTGACCTGGGGTAATGAGCGCTATATTGATGGTGAACTGGGTGTGTCTGTGAAGGTGCTGTTTGCTTTAGGTGTCCATCCACATCTGAAAGACAGGGCGCTGATCCAGGGTCAGTTATTTCGAGAGGACCAAATGTACCACGACTTAATCCAGCAGAGCTTCATCGATTCCTTCTACAACCTCACCACTAAACTACTTCTTCAGATCAACTGGGCACACACCTACTGTAGTCATGCTCACTTCCTAATGTCTGCTGATGACGACATGTTAATTCATATGCCTAACCTGGTCACTTACCTTAAGCAAGTGCACCAGGCAGGTACTCGGGACTTCTGGGTGGGCAGGGTGTTCAATAATACGGGACCAGTTCGCATTAAGAGCAGCAAATATTATGTGTCACCTCATCTGTATCCATGGGACTCTTATCCGGCCTACACTGGAGGAGCAGGATATGTGGTCTCCAGAGATGTGGCCTCACGAATACACCAAGCTGCACTTACACTTAATGCTACGCTCCACATTGATGATGTTTTTATGGGGATCTGTGCCAGTGTTATAGGGGTGGCTCCAAAAGCACACAATTTTTTCTCGGGTGAAAAAAAGTCTCCTCATCATCCTTGCATCTACAAACAAATGATGACATCTCATGGACACGAGTCAGACCTTCAGGAACTCTGGGGACAGGCAACTAACCCTGAGGTTCAAAAGGTGGACTCTGGCTTTACAGGCAAACTGTACTGCTCAGTAATAAAATGTGCACTGCTTTGCAATCCATTCATCCGAAACACTTATCCTTGCAACCCATCAACCATTTTCTAAGGTTGATGTTTGAACCTTTGTCACATAGAAGACTTGATGCTGTGAAATAAGTACATGTTAAAATGTGTGGTGCTAATATTGTCATTTTTGGGAAATGTCTGCAACATTGGAAGTCCAATTACTGAAAACACTGTCTGAGCTAGGTACAGCTAAGAACTGAAAGTGCAATGAAGACAGTATCCTCTTTTGAAGAGGAATCCATTGACTGGAGTAAATATGTAATGTAAACTTATGATTGACGTTGAGTATAAAACATTTTTTTAAAAACGTTCCTGGGCAGTCTTTCCTCACATCATGCTGTTTACCAGTTGTGTGTGTATTTTTTTACACTGCTGATGCATCATTGTGAATCCTTTGGTTTGTGAATGAATGCTTTGCACATGATGAACTTATATCATGATTTCTCATCTCAACATGTATTAGTTTGAAATTAACATGGATAGACAAGCTTGACTGACTGTATTGACGTATTTAAGACCTTCCCTGTGAATGAGAACACTGTCGCTATGAGGTGATCAAATTAAGCAGTTTTTTTAAGTATCTGGCTGGTTATACATGTAAAAGTTTAAACACATGTAACTGAGAGAAAAATCACATCTGTAAAATTGAAAAGGTGTTGGCTGTGCTGTTCTTGGCAACAGCTTCATTGAAGCTTCAGAGAATAGACAATGGAGATGTTTTTGTCCCATGGATCAGTAGTCTTTCATAATGAAGACAGAACAATTACAGTTGAAAAATGTTACCTGTTGGTCTGTTCTTGGGGTATTTTGCTGTTGGGAACTATCAGCCTTGACATAGTCCTGTGATGTATGTTGTGGATTCTTTGAAATACCAGGCTACTGATATTTCACATGTGTGAATGAAACTCAAAAGATCAAATGGACTCTCCAGCAACATACTGAATATGTCCAAATAAACCTAAAAGGCTGGCATGGCATGCCTATTATGCAAAGTGTGCATGCCATCTCCTGGATTTATAACCTACACTGTAAGAAAATTTCCCGTAAAAAAACAGGAATCAACTGGCAGCAGAGTTTCCAGGAAGTTCCTGTTATTTAACGGTGCCCTGGTTTAACATTAAGTTAATGTAAAATAACAACATTAATTTCCTGTAAATTAACAGGAAACAACTGGCAGGATTTCCAGGAGCTTCCCGTTGTTTAACGGCAGACTACCATAACATTAAATTCCTGTTAAGTATATAACATCATTTTCATGTTGGGTAACAAGAAAAAATGTGATCTTCACGTTAGTTACACAACAGGTCTTTAATTTTTTACAATTACAGGAAACAAGTGCCATATATTGAGTTCATCCACTCTCAAATGAACATTTTAAAGATAAAAATCCATTTTTTCACATCAGTTACTTATTTGTAGTTTAACAGATATTTTATTTCACAGCACTTACTTGACAGTCTTAACAGTAAAGTAATCTTTGAAAGATGAAGGGACATGAAGCAAGATAATAGTAAATAGTAATTCAGGAACATGTAGACTGACTATAATCGTATTTCAGGATCAGGGAATAAGACACAGAAGAATTATCATGGAAAATAAAAACATCGCATTAGGCTCGTGTATCATGTATGAATGTAAAATGTAGATACATAGTAGTATTTTGAAAATCGGATTTCAAAGAACAGGTAATAGGATACAGAGGAATTACAATGGAAAACAAATACATTGCATTAGGCCCGTTTAAAATGTAGACACGCTATCTAGTAGTATTTTGAAAATCGTATTTCAAAAAACAAGGAATAAGGTACAGAAGAATTATCATGAAAAACAAAAACATCGCATTAGGCTCGTGTATCACGTATGAATGTAAAATGTAGACACGTGATCTAGTTGTATTTCAAAAATCGGAAATAAGGTACAAAAGAATTATCATGGAAAATAAAAACATCGCATTAGGCTTGTGTATCACTTATGTATGTAAAATGTAGACATGTTATCTAAAGTAGTACTATTTCAAAATCAAATAAGATACAGAATAATCATCACAGATATTTATCAATTATCAATATCATTGCATCGCATTGGCCTTGTGTACATGTGAGAATGAATAAACTGACAGATTATGTCCAGAAGAATTTAAAGTAAGAGATGAGTATAAATGATAATCAGGGAGGGAATCAAGTAACATTCATGAGAAATCAAGTAACATTCACTTTACTTATTAGTGATTGTTCTTAGGCTTATTCTGGGCCTTTTTCTGTGAGAGAGAGAGAGAGAGAGAGAGAGAGAGAGAGAGAGAGAGAGAGAGAGAGAGAGAGAGAGTTACAAAAACTGATAGGGTACACTAGGATTCATGTAGAGGAAAATTGTGCCAAAGTGAATGAATCGGATGTGAATTTGTAACGTTAACACACTTTCTCACAATGAAATTAACTGACATTTATTACTTACTGTAACTGCATTTATATTTGATTTAATCAGTTGTATGAAGTAGAAGTATAGTGTTATGTGGTTATTACAGCAATACTATGCATGATTGCTCTCTTCAGAGGGTGTAATCCTGCATAGTAGTGCTTATAACTACATAGTAGACTACTACACAACCCCCCCCAATACATACCACACATAAAACAAACTCTGGTTCGAAAGTGTGACATGAACTTACCTCTGGAAGAATTCAAGGGTGCACACTGCCTCCTCCTGATATTGCAGATTCAGAATATAGAAGGTGGAGAAACATGTCGCAATCCCTGTTAGAAATGTGGCGAGGTTGGACCCTTCACAAACGATTAAGGATTCAATGCTGACCATCCACTTTTGATGATTACCTTGTCGTTCACCTGAAAAAAAGAATTTATCATATTCAATTTAAGATATAGATCCACATGTCAACTATGATTAGATTCCTTTTAGGATTTTGTCCAAACAAAATTCAATACAGAAAAAAAAAACATTTAGTGTTCAAAAGTTGATTTAAATATGTATATGTTGATCATTATTACTCTAGTGAATGAAAACAAACATACCTAGTAATATCAGGCGAGGCGTCACAGGTAGGCTTGGAAGACTCATCAGCTACAGTCGCACATCCCTTAGCAAAAGAAAAGAAAGGCACTGAACAACTCTTCATGATGTGTGTGTGTGTGAGTGAGAAAGTGAATGTAATCTCTGTGAGTGTGTTGTGTGTGTGTGTGTGTGTAAGGAGTGAGTGAATGTGAGTTGTCTGCAAGGTGAGTATGAAAGGTGTGTGTGTGTGTGTGTATGTGTGTCTGCCATTGAATGATTAAAAGTGATGAGGCGGGTGTGATAAGATGTTTGTGTGAGGAATGTGTGTGCAAAGTGAGGGTGCTTGCTTTTGAAATTGTCTGTCTTATCAAAACCACATTGTTTATGGTTTCTATATATGTGTGTCTAAAGACCTAGATAGATAGATAGATAGATAGATAGATAGATACTTTATTGATCCCCAGGGGAAATTCAAGACCTGCATGTCTCTTTAATTTGGCAATCTGGAACACAGCATGGAAGGTCTATATCGGGTATATTGTCATGAATTTAGGTATGGCTCACATAAATAGACGCAGTGGACTGATGCCCACATATATGACATGTAAACATCTTCCTGTTGCATGCCGCTAGCTCAAATGAACTCAGGAGGAATACCATACACGTGTCATGCAACCACCTCTGCTATGGAAAGCTAGCTAGGCTACTAACTAGCATTAGCTTTCTAAACTGTCAACTGAAGGACTTAACACAACTTTAAGTAATTACCAGCACGGGCGAAATCCATGCATACAAGTAAACACTGAAAGCAGTAGTCACACTACACTGATCCGTTTGTGCCATATTGTTTATACGGCCACCGGTTTATTAAACTGATGATGCTAAGCAGACTTAGCTAGCAAACAGTGTTATAGCAGGTAAATCACGTGAGTTAAACTTTAAAAAAACTACGCATACCCTACTCATACCAACACTTTTAGATGGCTTCAGATTGCAATGGAGAAACGTAAAATTTGATCAACAAGTGATAACGATAACGCATGGCTTAAGGGCGAAAGCGTGGTTTTGGCTAGCTGAATAGCACTGCTACTAACTTCGTTTCAGCAGGGTAACATTCAGAGATGTTGTATTATACAACTTGTATAAACATGACCAGTGTGCTTTCAAACGTTGTATTTCTTGTCAAAGATGACAGATAAACTCACCTTATTGTGTTGATGGGTTTGGGTATGATTCCAACGTATCGTCTTCTCTCAGCAGACAGCTTCACATCACCAGATGGAAGGTAACGTTAATAGATAACAGGAAGTACGTGTGTTCCAGAGTAAACATTACGGGCGTGGTAAATAACAGTGTTGGAGCCTGATTTTACACATTTGTCTTACTAATGACTGGAAAGTCCTGTTTATTGAAGGAAACAGGTGAATAATGTTGGAATCTGGGTGTAAATTTACAGAAACTTTTTACAGTGTAAAGGTTTAGTTCTATTTTATTTGTTGAAGCATAGAAACCTAAGGATATCAGTTGGAGGCTTTTGCACATTAGGAATTAGCTGGGATTCTTGGGTTTCCCCAATTGCGTGGACACCACTGATGGCAGTCATTGAGGCACCTCAATCCAGTAACTCCCTACTGTAGCTACAAGAGCATACCCTCCAACAACCTGGGTAAACTTAGTAAATAGTAAACCTAAGAGGGCAGGCCTATATTTAATAAGAATGATGCCTGGATCTCTTCAGTTTGGAGGCTTACCCATTACTCCCCCTAGATTTTGTCTATAGAAGTGAATGGTGTTTAGGAATTCAACCTAGGCCGTCCGATTGTCAGGTGGCAATGCTCCCACTGCTCTGCCACAACCAATGAATTGCATTATAATCAAGCTCTAAAGCAGGGGTCTCAAACTAAAATGAGCTGGGGGCCACTTCTGCCAATGTCATCTCGTTGGAGGGCCACGTCAGTGTTAAAGAATAATACAAAAAAAGAACGGCTATTTCCTAAAATGCAATGGTTTTTTTTTACTGTATTTTCAAACACAAAACTACAAACAGAAAGTGCCAGACTTTTTATCTACTTTTAGACACCTGTGCTAGCAACCTTAGCTTATAAATAAAATAATGATTAAATAAATATTAATACAAATTATAAAAACAAAAAAAAGGCATAAAAACAGGTAGGCCTATGTGTGTGTTTCACACCAAATAAAATATTTTCCTCTCAACTGTTTTAAACCTGGCAAACTAGGCGTCAGGGTTAAGAAAGCAACCATTGGATTTTTATATCAAAATTTCAAAAGGCCATGGCTTGAAAGTGGTCAGAGATAAAGTCCTACTGTAAATGTAAAAATCTTTGAGTATAAACAAAAATTGTACAATGGCAAGCAAATTATGCACCTTTCAGTAAATACTGGATGAACATATTTGAGCAGATTTACTTTCTTTTTTGTCATATTACCCACATAACAAATTAACAGGAAAACACCTAAGATGTATACCAACGATAGTAAACTATTACTAGCCTATAACCACAAGGCCTACAATAAAGTATCCTGGTCAAATCAGTTCCTATATCGCGGGTGACTTTGTAGTTCTTCAGAGCCCTATTTCTACAACCCCGCTGTATGTACCACGTCCATTACGGACACCATCACCACAATTACCACTGCAACCTCCAAGCTATGTTGGGCAGAGGGTCGAAATAAGCATGGTATGCTTAGTGGACACCGTATACGCGAAAAGACGCACCTCCATTCACATCATGACCATCACTGTCAATAGACGATTGATCATAATCTCCAACAGGATATTCTCCTTGAGAATCAGAATAGGTGAATAACATAGCCTACCCAAGACTTCATCACACGTGAACGTCTTTCAACAGTTGGTGTAGGCCTGCTATCCTGCTTCAATTTGTGCAAAACTATTACATCGCTTCCGCGTCATTACAAATGCACGTCTTCGTGTTTCTCGCGTGTAAAACAAGTAGCCTACCTGAAAACGTTGTGCAGCGATTTTGGTTTGAATCAAGCTCTGGATGTCTAGCAAATAATGGAGGAGAGTACAAATGAGAATTTTGTCACCGTACTTGGATCTATAGTCTATTTTAATCAGTATCGTTGTTTGTCGCAATTAAAAATATCGTCAAAGGCCGGATTACATTATTATTTTGACATAGGTCGCGGGCCGGAATTGGGCCGGGAGTTTGAGACCCTGCTCTAAAGCTTTGATACTTGAAAGAGGACTGAAGGCAGAGAAGGTAGTTTTCTAAAAGCTTAAAGAAACAAATTTAACCAAAAGGGCAATGGTCACAAGATTCCTACCAACCAGTGTTGGGAGTAATGCGTTACAAAAGTAATTACTGTAATATATTGCTGTTTGCGGTAACGCGGTAATGTAAGGCATTACAAAAAAATTGGGTAATATTTTACTCGGTACAAACTTCAGTAACGCGGGTTACAATGCATTTTAACCCAAAATTAAGCGGTGTTTTCTTTTGATACATATTCGCAAACACCACCGCGAGAACAACAGGAGAAAAAATCCGAGCAAAATAGTTGAATGTTATCTCCTGATACTGGTTGAAGAAGACTGTGGCTGCAGCAGACTCGAAGTCGGACTCTATTTGCGGGATGGACATAAGCCTACGCTCATTATTTTCAGCTTGTCAGCGACAAGGATATGAGGAACATAATAGTTAGTGCACTTTGTGTGCGAAACCGAAAGATCTCACTATGCCTCGCGAAATAGCACAAGTCATTTAATGAAACATCTAAAGTGGCGCCACGCTAATCTTTTTGATTCTTGATAAAACACAAACTATGCTCTTCTAGTGCATGTCAGCTTTGACCTGTGAACTTGAATGAAAGAGAATAAACCCAGATAGCAAAATGTATTTGGCCCGGATCCGGCCCAGATCCACCTTCAGATCTCGGCCGGATTCGCAAAACGGACCTGGGCCGGTGTCTTTTGGCACAACGGGCCAATACCGTTCCGCATCCGTTTTCATGATCTGGCCCAGCTCTGGGACGGCTCTGAACCGGATGTGTTTTTTATTTGGCGGATCCGGGCCAAATGTGCAAATTATCGTCATGATCTGGGCCAGATCCGGACCAGATAAGTGTTCGATAGTGGCGATTGCAGCCCTTATTTGGGCCAAATGTGCATTTTATCATAATGATCTGGGCCAGATCCGGACCAGATGAGTGTTCGATAGTGGCGATTGCGGCCCTTATTTGGGCCAAATGTGTACTTTATCATAATGATCTGGGCCAGATCCAGACCAGATGAGTATTCGATAGTGCCGATTGCGGCCCTTATTTGGGCCAAATGCGGACCAGCTCATTTTACGTCTGGCACCCATTTGTACTATATAGTCAATGTCACTAACAAATCAAGGAGTTACAGTATTTGTTCAGAATTTCAAGCTTTTCTTTAAAAAGTTAAGATTGTCAAATGTATAAAGGATTACTAATAAAGCTTTTTAAACAGTAACATCCAATACCCCTAGTTGAACTCAGTAGCCAGTAGTTTGATCATGTATATTGAGTGTTAAATTATCAACATCTTGGAATAAATTATCTAAAAATCAAAACCTATGTACTAATGTATTTCAGAAAAGAAGCACAAATTCAAAATTTTACTTACTTTATTAAATTTCATTTATCACACACACTTTCCCTCTCAATTTATTACACACACATATGTAGCATGCACTGGGTGGTGGGTGGATCTTGTCCTTACTGCCCCTGTTGAGACAAGAAAGGCAAATCAGCACACATGACAATCCTTGGCTAATGCTTCCTTTACAAAAATGACACTACTCAACATTATCAAGATAGTTAATGATTTGAGTTGAATTTGAGAATGAATGATTTGTGATGCAGTGTGTAATGCTTCCACTAGATTGGAAATGTAAAAATCTTGTTTGAGAAAGATGACAAGTCTTAGTCTTGGAACAAGAAAATTTGAAAAATGTGAAAATGGAGGGTACAAATTAGAAATGAAAGTGGAACGTCTATTTCTATCCCTGTTCAAACAATTTAAGCAAAAAAACAGCGTTCCACATTCAGCTTTTAGAGAGACAGTTATCTTTGATTATGAGTGCATCACCGGGGACTCGAATTTCCAAATGACGATTGTCCGTCATACGAACGAGAATTTTAATCCTGATAACACCTTTATGTAATATATTTTGGTTTTTGAGTTTTAAATGTCAGAAACATAGGCTAAACAGTGCTACAAGACTTACCTTACTGAAAGGCAGGATTGCAGACAGGGCATGCCGAATTCACGCCAGTCACGCCACCTCAACGCCTCGGTCCTGGGGCTGAAGACAGACATTTTATTAAATATCTTTTATTTTATATCCTTTATATTTTTCTGAATGACTGATATTTATGACAGCACACTTTATGCAGATTAGCCTATAGCCTAGGCCTACTATTTTTTATTACAACTCTACCTCTTTAATTCAGCTGTCTGGTTGAAGCCTGGAAATGTTGTAAACAAAGTAGCATAGTTGGCTAGTTTAGCCTATCATAGTCTACTGATTGGACTGTTCAGTTTCCCCATGTGTGTTGAAGTTTCAAGATAATACTTGTTCTCCTTGGGACAGGCCCTTTTGGGAAACGTTGGTATTGAGATGATCAGTCAACTTCAATGCAAGAGTTTTAAACAAATATGTGCAGCAATGATAGCTAATGATGCTAAGCGGATTTAATAGTAATTTAGCTAGTCGTCTTCTATGCGTCCTTGCTTTCACGATTGTGAATGTTTTATTTAAGTCGCGCGTGTTCATTGAGCAGTTGAGGGAGGGAGAGGGAGGGAGCGCGAGAGAGAACGGGGCAAGGAGAGGGGGTTTACTTATATAATGTTTGGTAAAGTTGCACACATAGTCTACAATGAAAGCAAGGAGAGGTATGAAATTATTATTTATTTATTTGTTTTTGGACAACGTAGACTACCGATAAGTAAAGCGGGAGATGTGGGTTGCTTTTGCGCCGCGTAAGCTGCAAAGCAGTGCGTGAAACACTAGAAAGGGTGTGTCGCGATTCTGCCTTTTCACACTGCGACACAGTATCGTGGATATGAATGTCGCGATTTCGGGCTCGAATTATATCGTTACAGCCCTACTGATAACACCTTCATGTAATATATTTTGTTTTTTGAGGAAATATCAGAAACATAGGCTAAACAGTGTTACAAGACTTACACTTACCTTACTGAAAGGCAGGATTGCAGACAGGGCACGCCGAATTCACGCCACCTCAACGCCTCGGTCCTGGGGCTGAAGAGACTGGGGAGGAGGGAGAAGGCATGATTCATTCGATACTTGAATACCCGTCTGACAGTATAAAATCGTTATTTTAACATACTAACACGTATCTCACAACATAAATAACTCGCCAACATCCCAATTCGTTCCATTGTTAGGGACCTGAAACCGGTCTATACGGCTCTGTAAATTTTCATGGTGGAATACGTCGAATAAGTCGACTAATCGCTGCAGCACTACAAAGAATCTGTCACTGTTTATGTTATAACTAGATTGTAACTCTGTAAAGTGTTTTCCATTGCTGCTGCTTCAGTTTTCTCAACCACGATTACCACGAGTTTGAAAATGCTCCCTCCCGCTATGTAGTCAAGATGGCGCACGCTGAGGGCGAAAGATTCTAGAGTGAAATATGTATCCAGCGTTCCACGTTCAGCTTTTAGAGAGACCGTTATCTTTGATTACGAGTGCACCACCGGGGATTCGAATTTCCAAATGACGATTGTCCGTCGTACAAACGAGAATTTTAATCCCTGATAACACCTTTATGTAATATATTTTGGTTTTTGAATTTTAAATGTCAGAAACATAGGCTAAACAGTGCTACAAGACTTATCACTTACCTTACTGAAAGGGAGGATTGCAGACAGGGCACGCCAGTCACGCCACCTGAACGCCTCAGTCCTGGGGCTGAAGAGACGGGGGCGGAGGGAGAAGGCATGATTCATTTGATACTTGGATACACGCCTAGACTGCTAACTGTATAAAATCATTATTTTAACATACAAACACGTATCTCACTACATAGAACACATCTCAATTATTTTCTGGCTTACAGAGGATGCGGTAGCGTTAAGGAATCAGGCTAGCATGCTAGCCTGGAAATTGTGAGTTAAAATCTCAGCCTAAGTTGCTCTAAGGGAGACTAGCCCTGAAGTAACAAGTAAATTGACCAAATTAAGTCGCTTCGGATAAAAAGCGTTGCTAAATTAATTTGTACATGGCTAAAATTAACATTTCATTAACCCTTGCTTACCCCAAAAGCTAACGTTAGCTAATTGTCCAAGATCAGTTTAAAGTAGCGTAAACGTCAACAGGATCCATTAAAATTATATGAAAGCAAAAATAATGTATTTCATTCTAATATAGTTGAAGCAAATAGGCTTACCTGAAACAAATCAAACGAACTCTTCTTTTCACTAGCTCTCGTGTTCACCAACCGCCTCCGTTAATGTCTAACTCAGCTCTGGCTGCAGTAAGGCAGTCGACGAAATCGTAGAACTAAAAATTCGCGCTTGCGTTTCACGACGGCTGGCCGTATCAGTTGTGACTGTGCTTCCCGCCCCCTGGTGTCTGATCCGGGTCAATGTCTCCATCACGACAGTAAAACAGAGGTGACAGTTACACGGATTTGCCAGTTTGAAGGCGGAGTCTGTCCGGAGTCTACTGCTATCTGGGAAGGGATAGAAATGCAGAAAAAGCTCGTGTAGCCTGGCAGTGCCACCGCTCCCACGCGCATTTGCGTATGGCAAAGGACAGAGGAGTCACCCAAATGTAACCAATGAGTAGCTTTACTGCAAACTGCGTTTCATTCTTCACCAATAACGTTTACAATGTCAGAATGCACCATGGTACATGCAAGTTTGATACTTTTTGGGTTCTCTCAATCTCCACCACGTAGTACTAGTAGAATGGAATTGGTGGGTCTTCAGTAGGCTAATTTTCCAAGCATTTACATGAAGCACATGATATGCTAAGTCGACAAAACAATCCATTCAGATAGCTAGGTGGATAGGCTACCAGGCTCATAATTCACTTTTATTTGCAAAACGAAATGTGAAGCAACATTTCATTGCATACTTTCCAAAGCAATGAAGGCTGCTTAAAACAACTTAACATTGTGCATATTATTATGACCGCCGCTAGCGGTCATATAGGGATTGTCAAAGTTTTTTTTTTTTCTCCCTCATCTACTTCCTGGATTTTTGGTCAACGATACCCGGGACACCGAACCACCGGGGCACATGAAATTTGGTGGGTATGTAGACTGCTAGACTTTTACGGAAAATTTTCGTTTCGTCGCGGGGGCCACTCCCCCCCGTGCTGGGCCCCCTAACCGCAAAAAAAGCAGTTTTTCCTAAATAACTACCTGAACCGTGGCACTAAGGATGAAGAATCTTTTATGGTATGTTGGTCTCAAGGGCCAACATCAATCTGGCCCATAATCACTCATTTGTGATTTGCCCCCCCCTAAAAAATGAAAATGCAATATTATTCTGCTTTAATCGCCCCTATCTTCAGTTAAGATGTTCAGAACTGCACCAAATTTTATGTGTATGATTGACCTGGCATTCTCTGGGGGTATGCCAAGTTTCGTAGAATTTCATCCATGGGGGGGTCTAAAAAAATTAGGTTATGTGTACATTTAGTGACTGTACACTCATTGGCCTGTAGATGGCGGTGCACACACATGAACACACACACAGGCGCCCACATACTATCGGTATTAGAACGGCCGATACATAATTACAAATTCAGTAGGATTAAAAGAAAGCCTAAATAAATATTCATCATCATCATCATGGCTGCATTTCCAGTATTGGCGATCAGTAGTCGTTTGTCCACTAGATGGCGCGTCGTTGCAGTGAGACGTAATTTTGTTGGAAGTTAAAAGTGGGTTGGAAAAACAATGGACGCTTCATACAAGGAGTGTAGTTTACCAGAGAGAACGTCTAATAAGGATAGGATGATGTTCACATGAAATGTAATTTCCATTTCTTCTTGAAGCCGAAATAAATCTGAGGATGTTTATCGGACATGCTTGGTTTTTACTGCAGGTACGTTAATCTTATAATATCAATAAGGACCTAGGTAATGTTACGTTAGCGTTGGTTGAGTGATGGAGGCCAATTTGATTGATTGCATTTGTAGAAAACTATAAATGCGGTTATACCAAGCAAATTGATAGCAGCACTGTAATTGTATCTTTCGACTGTCATTTGTTGCACGTGCTAAATCATTCTGTGCAATGGAAGATTTACCAACGTTACACCGGTCTGATACAGTTTTGCCTATACATGCGTGAGATTCGAGACGCCTGTTTATTTTGTTTTAAGTGCGTGCAGGGTGTGAGAGGGGAATCGATGTGCTTTGATTCCAGCTTGGTAGTTGTAGTCTGTGAAATTAAAAAGCACGTGTGTGAAGTATCCAATGACGCCTTCATTTCATTATGGCTGCTTTAGCAACACACCTAAGCTACTGTGTAGTGGGTCCCATTTAGAAGTGGCTACTTCATTCGCGCTTTCCTTGACTCATGGAGCTGTGTGAATTTTTATTACAACTTTTCGCCACGATATGGCAGTTTAAGTCCGCTTGATACTGTACGGCGTAAGCCATTGGTTTCCAAAGGAGATTTTATTTGTGTCGCCAGCATAGCCTATTGACAATTTATGTTGTAAATAGGCCTACCTTATAAGCCTACCTGTAGCTTAGGGAAGCTAAAAGCTTTCCATTAGGATCTAGTTTGTTAGTTACAGTTTTGTCATAACTCCCTGATGCATTTTTGCATTTAGAATAGCCAGAGCGTTGATATCTCAATCGGAAAATTAAACAATATCGGGTGCCTATGGACTAGGCTGGGTGAACCCAGCCTGATCTGCCCGCTATTTATTTTTTGATTTCTTAAAAGATTGAGCTTGGTCTGGTGAAAGCCAGACTAGCCATGGACCTCAGTTACACAATGCAAGGGAACATGAATCAGCCTATATTTGCACGAACAATAACGGACAACAGCTCTTCAACTTTGGCCCGATAAATGAACAGTCTAGCGACGCATTTCATCAAGGCCCATTTGGACATGTCAGTTATTTGCACCACTGGTTAGATGTAAAACAGCATTTCGTTTCAGACTACTGTTACTTAATTTGTGCATTAACAATAACGTTTCAGACTACTGTTACTTAATTTGTGCATTGACAATAAAGTATTACATGAACTAAAGATGACTAAAATCTTATGTAGAAGAAGAAACATTCACAAAAAATCCATCCATCCAAAAATGACCTTTGTTTTTGATAGCTGTTGAAAACGGCATGGAACTGACAGAGATGTTTTTGTTTATAAATAAATAAATAAATAAATAACATTATGCTGATACCTTTTGCTTTTCCCAAATACAATGTAGCCTACAGGTGTAAGTGACCTTTCATCAATCCAGTTGCAATGGATGAACTGTGATGATCTGCCCTACTTGTGATTGTTTAGAGATTTTAAAGGTTTTATAACAATGCTATTTGGCTATTCTACAATCTATTCAACTGTTCAACACCAGTAGGCTACTTTCTGTGCAGCCGCACACACACACTCAGGCATGCCAAACAAGCATACACAACAGTTTCAAGAGTGGGGGATGGAGTAAAATATGGAGACAAATTGAAGTGTGATTTATTTTCGCGGAACGGATGTACAGGACTGAGCGGCGGTCATATTTTGTACCGCTATGCGGTACATCTAGTTGTTAATATTGTGCTATCAATGTAACTCAACAAACAAGGCTTGTAAACAAGAGCTGGCAAAAGGGCATTATGAGAACGTAAAGATCAATGCTCTTAAAGTGATAGTGCACCATTTATAAGAAAACAGCATTTCTTCAAAAATTAACACACTAATGGTCTGTAAATAATAGGCCTTTTATTTTACTTTAGGTGTTTGAGTTATCATTTAAATGTCACTCACTCAAAGCTAAGGAATGTTTTTTGTGACAAAATTAAATAAATAAATGAAATATGAAATCAATAAATGAAATATGAAATCAATAAATAAAAGATTAAATAAATAAATAAAAAGCTAAATAAATAAATAAAATGTGAAATAAATAAATAAAAGATTAAATGTAAAAACCATATATACATTGACATTTACATTTACATTCCATATGCACGGTCATGCAATGTGCCATGAAATAAATAAATACGTCAGTCACCCATCAAGGCGGGACCTAACCACCGATTGCTGCCTGAAATAACACGAAGTGATCCAGCTCTGAGTCAGACTGTACTGGCTTGCTACCTGTGAACCACACTGGACTAAGGACATAGCTCAGACTTGTATCATAATTCACGAAACATACAACAACAAGGATTTCATTCTAAATTCATACTTTTGGGAAGATATCAGGTGTGAAAGCGTTCTGTCATTTGATGGGTCTGTTTGCTGAGGGTTTGCTGTGTCTGAGGGTTGATAAGACATGCTATGTGCACATCTAGAGCTAGCGCTAACAGTTAGCACAAGCGTTAGCTAGTTATCGACATCTACAGAAAGCAAACTTCTATCTAAGGCAAACGACTTTGCTATTGCTTCTATTTATAGTAGGGTGCCCAGACGTCCCAGTTAACTTCACTTGAGCTGAATTCACCTCATTTGTTATATGATACATAAACAATAAAGCTTGAGATGCCCATGCCGTGAACTCTTATTATGTGAGTGTCAGCTTGCTACATTGCCCAAGCAGTGTCCACAACTTTCCAGAAACTTTTTAGTTCTCAATATGAGGGTATAACTCAGCAGCTGACAAGGATTTTTGACAGCACTAGATGCTATGCTTTTACGTCCTGATAACTCACAGCCAAGAGTTAGCAACATAGAACACACAATCTTTCTGAATGAAAATGCCTAGGTTATGGCTGTTAGCAGTAGCTTCTATCAATGACTTTATTCTGATCAGCCAGTCATGCTCACAAAGTTAGATTTTTTTTTTTCAGGCAGCAACCAATCAGCGGCTAGGTCCCGCCTTGATGGGTGACTGACGTAGAACTATTTATTTATTTCATGGCACATTGCAAGACCGTGCATATGGAATGTAAATGTCAATGTCAATGTATATATGGTTTTTACATTTAATATTTTATTTATTCAACAATTTATTTAATCTTTTATTTCATATTTCATTTATTTATTTCAACTTTTAATTATTTATTTCATATTTCATTTATTTATTTAATTTTGGCACAAAAAAACATTCCATACAAAGCCACTCACTTAGGGCACCGAAATGCCACCCAGGGGCGGAGTCAGAGGGGTGGCTCCGGGTGGCACAGGCCACCCTTGAGATTCGATTGGCCACCCCAGGTGCCACCCCCAAATCTTAGTCTACAATTGGCCATTAACATGGTCTAAGGCAGGACCTTTCTTGATGCACTTGCAGCAGTTTGAAGTGTCAGACGTCAGAAATGTAAATGGAAAACACGCTTGCCTTTATTGGCCTACAGGCTACTGCTTGTGCCTATTTATCTAATCACACACTTAAGTCGCCGACATTTGATAGGTCATTAAGTGTTAACTGTAGGCTAGGCCTATACTTTTGTAAAAGTGTTTAATGGTAATAATGTCCTAATGTAATGTTAAGAAAACTTTTCATTTATGGTTCATCAAGCTTAGGCCTACTCACTAAACACTCGTCGCATCTAGGCTACAGGTAGCGATATTCTGATGACATGTATGACCATTCAACCAGTCAAGCATTTGTTGTAAAATATTGAAATTATTGGAAGTTTACATAGCTTAGGCTAAACTGTATGCTTATTTCGTCCCCAATACCTGTTTTATTCGTCCCGATCAGGAGGGACAAATGAAACATTGTGCACGTTCCACTTTTGCTTATAATAATTAAATAATTCCTGAACGCAGGGCTGGACTGGCCATCTGGCATACTTTTTCCTTTTTTTTTTTATTGGCCAAGCCGGTCTTTATAAAGTTCATTTTCCACAGTAGCGCGTGACAACAAAATCGCCTGCGTTCTGTTCCCAGAGCTTTCTCTGTCTATGATCTGCAGCGTTTCTCAAATTATGAGCCTCCTCGACAAGTAGATTGCTGGTCTACGGAGCCATGAATTTAAATTACGCCCCACTTCTGTCTGTTAATTTGCGGCACAATTAAATGATATTATAGAACCGCTGACCGAAAGGTTTCCCCAATCAGGAAATACTCCTTAATTCACAACTTTTTGTAGGCCTAACAGAGGTAGCCTAAATATCGTGCCTATGGCGATGTCCGCTTAAAAAAAAAAAAAACATTTATTTCACTTGTCTCGCTGGATTGAACGCAGAATTTGGGCTGTTGCGCAAATAGATGAATGAGGGAGGGAGATTCCGTTAACAAAAATCTAAAGTTTTGCTAACATTTTCTCCATTATTATCGTAAAATATGTCTCCATGCAGGGCAGGGCTGGTTCTAACCTAGGCTAGGCTACTATATTTGGGTGGGATGGTAGAAATTTTGGGTGGGCAACATAGCAAAGCTGTCAAATTGGATCAAAACTAACATAAACACAAAACAAACACAAAACAATAAGTACTACCTAGCTTGAGTTACTGCAGCCAACAGCCAGGGATAGGCATGTCTGATGTATTTAAAATACAAATTTGTATTTTATTTAGTTGGAAAAAAATGGCATCGTATTTTGTATCAAAATACTTTATAGGTTTGTAGTTTAAAATTACTGCCAAATACTTTTGGTAAAACCAATAACCTACTTTTGGTGATGTGATTATAAAAGTGAAAAACAATGAATGCAGCACTGGTGCTGACTTGTAATTTGCCCACAGTTGTTGTGATCAGAATATTGAGATTCAGGCAGATAAGTAACATGTAGGTTGCTCACACACTCATCCCAACCTCAAGTTTCTTGAGAACTTTAGTCATCCAATTCGAACACATGGAACCGGTTATGTGGTTGCCCTGCAACAAGTTGCCCCAGGTGCAACGTTAACAATGTTTGCTCACATACACAATACACTCCTTCATACCAACTTCAAGTTTCTTGAGAACTTTACTGATCATTAATCATCCAATCGGAAGACATGGAACCGGTTATGTGGTTGCCCTGCAACAAGTTACCCCACGTGAAAATGTAATTTATAATTTGCCCACACTTGTGATCTTAATATTGAGATTTAGGAAGATGAAATTGCTCACATCCACAATACACTCCTTCATACCACCCTCAAGTTTCTTGAGAACTTTAAAGAAAATAAACAAATAGACAAAAAAGCAGGTCAAATTATTTTAACAGCTACAAAAATAGATGCACATAGATATGTTATTGTGGGGGGGAAATGTATTGGATGAGTATATTTGTATATCTTCATTTAATAGAATAGAATAAAATGGATTATATTTTAATGTCCCCATGATGGAATTTGTTTTTTTTTTCACAGCATAGCCCAGGGACAGACAACTTAGATAATTAACTTTAATATGTTTGTATTATTTTATTCAAATACAAAGACATTTTATGTGAGTAAGGTATTTTTTTTTTTTTTTTTCCAATTTACGAGTATGGTGTTTGTGTCTGGTTTCCCTAATGTATTTGTGCTAATTTCACATCTTGAGCCTGTTTCTGTTATTCTGGTTGTTTTGCCTCATGCCACCCTTGTTAAAAATGTCTAGAATAGCCACTGATGCCACCATCTTGACATGTCTTTATTAAGCTTTGATTTACAATATAGTAGGCTCTCTATTGATTTTAATGAGCAGGCCTAGGTTACAGTGTTTATATCACAATTTACCAGACTTTGACCTTTTGTCGGTTTTTAATAAAATTCTGACTATGATTGTTCCTTGTATTACAACATGAGCACTGCGCCTATTGCATTCTACTGTTGTTAGACTTAAGCCTAGCTCAGTCATTATGCTATACCACATCTCCAGCCATTGGAAGAGCAATGAGCTGCATTGAGCGTAATAAACTGCATTTAGAATGGCAAATCCATATCTCTAGGTATTTTGGTGAAAGTAACTTAAGTAATGCAATAGTATTGTAATGCCTTACAATTCAGAGACAGTAATATTATAATGTAACAACTTACTTTGAAATGACATACATAATACATTACGATTTTGAAGTAACTTGTCCAACACTGCTACCAACATCACCAATTCCTGAACAGTTGGCTTCATTATAAGCATATTTAAAATGAAGAGTAGAGAAGGCCCCTCGGTCATATCATGTGACTGACATCAGTAGTTACCCACCAAGTGAGGCTGAGAAGCTCCCTACTAAATATAAGTTCACAACATTCAATCTGTCAGTTGTGCTTCTACCCTAGTGTATTTTTAAGACAAACCCAAGCCTGCTAGCCAGGACATAGCAACTTGCCCTCAGATGATATTCCTGGGATGTTTAAGATTGAAAATGGTACAGTATGTCCCATGTAAACCACTCAAAGGGTTATGCGCATCATATTTAACGTAACAAGATGTGTGGACAGCAGCAACGTTGAGTTGTGCCAGTCCATCTCAGATGCAAATACATGAACAGGCACACGGGTGAAGTGTTCATTTCTTTACCAAATTGTGTAGACAACCTAAAGTTATGAGGGAGACCAAAGCCAACATAACCCTCTTTATTTTAAAATGGGTCAGATACTTCAAAAGAAACACAAGCATGTACTCAAATGTAGCATGAATGGCCCACCTCTCAAGAGGACTTGACAAAGAAATACTTAACCAGATATACAATTAAATTAATACATTCCACAAAACTAAAACTAAAAAGTGCATGTATATTATGGAAGCGTGCAGTGATCCATATTGAACTGCACATATGTTAGCATAACATAATTAGCAGACTTAATGCAACACTTATATCTTTTAGTCCACAAGTAAATTACCAAATGGTGAAGAACATCTAATACATACATATTTAATGAACTAGGAAAAAAATACCTGATAAAGAATACATTTAAAGACCTCATGTTTTGCATTCCGCACCAGCAGTCAAACTGTTATGTTTGAGTCTACAACCGTCCGCACAATAAGTCACGTCACTTTTAATTTTGTGAAGTCTTGTCCACAGCCAGCATCGAGAATAGGGATATTCCTTCAATAAAAGAAGCGCAATGCAAGTGATTATTCAATAGCTATACCTGCATTTAAGAGCCACCAGAGTTTAAATCAGATCTGCAACGTTCATTGGCATCTCCTCAACTGTAGTATTGTAAAAAGTCTCTATGTCCCGGAGAATTCTTTTGTCCTCTTCAGTCACAAAGTTGATGGCAACCCCTTTCCTGCCAAAACGACCACCACGCCCAATCCTGAAGCAAACACGTAAAAAGCAAAAACATCCAATATGAATCCATGTGTATTTAAGGCAATTTATTTTGGGTGGAGAGCTACACAATTCTTGCCCACTCACCTGTGAATGTAATTCTCTCGATTGGTTGGAAGGTCATAGTTAATCACAAGTGAAACCTGCTGCACATCAATTCCACGAGCCTGCATGGAAAATACCAATCAGTAAACATGTTGTTCAACCTCTGCTAAAGTACAGCCCGTCACAGAGTAATAGACTTGTAAAGCAATCTATTGTGGAGCGCAGATAAGCTCTTATGGTAAAGGAGCTGACTTATGAGAATAATAAAAGATGCTGCAGCCCTTTAGTTGCAAGTTTCATATTGTGTCATGCTGTAAAAATAGTATTAAAATAGCATACTCCACAGTACTCATTTTAGAAGCCTCATAATTAGGTTGCCTGTTAGTTTTACATTTACTACCTAGAGCCAGCAGGTGAGTAAAAGGTTAGTCATATCCGATCTCAAGAAGAGTGTGATCAGCTACAATAAGCTTGACATCAAGTTTGAGTCAGTCCCGAAAGATGGTATGCCATCATTTCACACTGAATGAGAACAAGTCACCTGACTGTCACCTTGCCTACATACAGTGAGCAGAAGAGATAATGGTAGTACCTTGATCTTATCATATGACAATTTATATAATCCAAACTTGCATAATGCTACTCCTGTACACTCACCAGCAAGTCTGTGGTGATGAGCACCCGGCTGGAACCAGACCGGAACTCTCTCATGATGACGTCTCTTTCCTTCTGGTCCATATCCCCGTGCTACAAACAAAAACATTCACGTCATTTATTCATGCACTTGCACATCACTGTGTTTCAGGGACACCATAATACACTTAGGTCAACTATTAGAGATGTTACTCCTTTTAGGATATCTTACCAAGGCAGACACCGTGAAGTCTCGTGCATGCATCTTCTCTGTCAGCCAGTCTACTTTCCTTCGTGTATTCAAGAAAATGACTGCTTGAGTAATGGTAAGGGTCTCATACAAGTCGCAGAGCGTGTCCAGTTTCCATTCCTGTGTGAGAAGAGGTTCACAGTTTATACAACAAACCACATGGGACACCAAATGCATCTTAATGTACATGAGAAATTGCTTGCCAATATTTTGTGGCACAGGATCTTGAGGACGAGGACATAGGACATTGAGAAAGAGGTCCCTCCCCACCTCATATCCGACACTGTGCTTTTTCTCTCCCTTCTTTAAAATACCACTGCTAGCATTAACACGAGACGCTGAGCCACAAAGCTCTGCGCCCATGATTTTAGCAGGATGCTTTTGGAAAGAAGGAGCAGGGCAAACATAGCAAAGAAATAGTAACATTGAAGTAGACTTTAAAGGCATCCCTCACCTAGATAAGTGATCACATGCATTTAGTATGTGGTTCATAAACCCTGACCGGTGTAGGTAGCATCCAAGAAGCCAACCTGCTTGTTGAGACCAGTTTATTTGGGCAAGACTAGTTTACATTTGTTTTGTTTTTTACTTGCCCCAGCCATATTGACAAGAATCAGTCAAATTTCGCAACGTTTAACCTTCAGGTCCTCACCTCTCTCTCTACATTGATGTAGAACTGCTTGATACCCTCAAGGGTAAGTTCTTCCTTCTTCACCAGAATCCGAACTGGTTCCCGCATAAACTTTGTAGTCACCTCCAACACATCAGCAGGCATGGTAGCAGAGAGGAGCACCACCTACAAAAACGGTCACAAGCAGACCCCACGATTAAGAAAGAAAGAAAAAAAAAAAAAAAAAAAAAAAAAAAAAAAAAACACTTTTGAAACAAGCATACGATGTGGCGCTGGACCTTGAAACAATGGCCACTGGACATTAAGAAAGAGGTCCGGCCAAGTTTCATTTCAGGTGCAGAGCAAAGTGTTCTCCTTCCACTGACAAACAGTACTGGCATTACTGCATAAAACAGGACAAGACCTGAATTACAGTTTTAGCACCATTCTTTTAAGTGGAAGAACCCCTTGTAATGAATCTCAATTTCACCCGTTCTAGTTTACCTGAATATTTGTGCTTAATTTTTGGAAGATCTCATAGATCTGGTCCTTAAATCCACGACTCAGCATTTCATCAGCTTCATCCAAGACAAACATCTTGATCCACTTAGGAGCTACAAACAAGAAGTTGACTTGCTTAAAATCCTACATAACACACAAGAAGCCGTTCAAGCAAATCAACAACAAATACTTACACAGATAACGTCTGTTCAACATGTCGAACACACGACCAGGGGTGCCCACCACAATGTGAGGAGCTTCAGCCTGGAGCTTTTGCATTTCATTGCGGACATTCGTGCCACCAATGCAGGCATGACATGAGGCTCCCATGTAGTCGCCAAGAGCCAGGATTACTTTTTGGATCTGAAGAGGAACAGAGACAACCATTTTATGCAAATAATCCACTTAAAAAGAGCACACCCCGCAGTACTTAATTTAGAAGCCTCATAATTATGGTTCCAATTAGCTTAACATATACTATTTAAAGCATGCAGGTGAGTAAAAGGTTATCAGTCATGTCCGATGCTCATGAGTGTGATCAGCTACAGTAAGTTTGACATCAAGATTGAGTCAGTCCCGAAAGATGGTATGCCATCATTTCACACTCAATGAGAACACGTCACCTTGCCTTCATACAGTGAACAAAGAAGTTTTGAGCACTGAAATTTTGTTTTATTCTATTACTTCCTGCAATTATCCACACAAAAAAAAGAAACATTGGACTGTGCCATATTGTTGACAGTCAGTAACGGATTTAAGCAGGAAGTGATTACGAGTAGTACCTTGATCTTTGGATATTTTTCAAATATGCCGCCTTGGTCTGAAACACTTCAGTGTAAGTGACCTCAGGTACAGCATACCTGCTGAGCCAGCTCTCTGGTGGGTGCCAGAACTAAAGCCTGGGTCTCCTTCTGGTCTATATCCAACTGCTGCAAGATGGAGATGGCAAATGTGGCAGTCTTGCCTGTGCCTGACTGAGCTTGCGCAATAACATCATAACCTAAAAGGCAAAGAAGTGGAAATGCTACATTTACCACTACATGTTAAGTGCATGCCATCTCACCATGACCAAATGCCTATAGTTGAGACTGGAACAAGTGCAAGAAAACATACCTTTGATGCAAGGAATGATGGCTCTTTGTTGAATTGCTGAGGGCTTCTCAAAACCATAAGCATATATTCCTCTTAAGAGTGTCTCTTTTAAGTTCATGTCATCAAAGTTGTCTGTAATCTCATTCCAGTTGCTCTGTGGGGCAATTGTACAGAAAATGTTATCAAATTATATTAACGTTAAGTGCAAACCCACCAACACAGTCCTAACTAAGGAATTCATACCTCGATGACACCATCAGGCTCCATCCCCTCCGGCCCTCCATGGTCTTGGTCTCTTGAACTACAATGAAAATCACATTTAAAAAAAAATAGAATGTTCAGAAATCACGTTCAAACAAACAGAATGTCTGAATGTTCAATAATAATAAAATAATTTAAAAAAAGGTTTATTATGCCATGATTAAACTTCAGTCATGCCTAATGTTTAAACATTCTTGTCGACCAAACTTGTGGGCTATAAGTTAATCTAATAAGTCGGTAATACTTTTAACGTTAGCCATTAAACGCCACGTGGATGGCGGGACGAGTGTGATCAGTATATTGAAAGACATCTCCATGATAAATGTCAGTCCCGAAAGATGGTATGGCATCATTTCACATCTCGTCCCACGATCACACATGGACTAACTTCGACACCAATTGATAATGGAAAACACCACCAAAACCACATGTCGACAACGCCGATGTTTCTGCCAAGTTAGCCGTTGCGTTAGCACGCTAGGCACAAAGCTAGCATTATCATCAACGGCGTAATAAATGTTATGGCTAGGCATGTATTTTGATACCACAACTCCACCTAACGAGGAACAAATGCAGAAATGTACACTGAGGTACAGTGTTCTGTGGTACAGAACACAAGGTACATTTTATCCTCTCGGACACTCAAAATGTGCATAGGCCACGGTGGGTGTAACATTATCCAGCTAATGTGCCTAGCAAGCAAGCGAACACGCTGGTAGCAGCTAGAACTATAAGTCATGTGTAGCTAACGTTAACCAACCATAATGAGGTCGGATGCTTAACGTTACTGAAATGTTTGAACAAAAACCAGGATCAACGTGCATTTCCAACTACAGTTAAATGGTGATTGTGTAATTTGTCTTAAGAATGTATTTGATTTAAACCAACCAACTGGCACAGGGTACAGATGAATTGAAGAGGCTAGCTAGAACCTAGCTACACCAATGCAATTGAGTGATCATGCGATGGCGCAAACCTACATTGGGCCCATGCAAAAAGCATAGCTAAATAGACTACAGAGCAAGTTGCAAGTATCTGGGACATAAATTCCCTTCTTTGCTGAAACGATGTGCAATCTGGCATTATAACAATCTCATATAACAAACATTTTGACCAGATTTACCTGTTGTAATCAGCAGAACTGCTAGACATGGTCTGATCCCGACTTTGGCATCCAAGTAGAAAGGAGCAGTATGGGAACGCAGACGGTTTTATATGACCGGAACTATATTACTGATATAGATAATCCATTCATTTAATTCTTCACCATTCAATAACGTTCAAGGTAAAAAATATTGTATTCAGATTGTGTAGATTATATTTTGAAAATGTACTTCTAGTCAATAAAGTTATTATTTTAAATACCAACCATACCATATGTGTGTACTACATATACAGGCGGAAGGATATTGCAGCAATGGTGGAATGCTAAAACATAACTATGGTACTTGTGAATTTGGCGTAGGTGCTTCGGTTTTGGGGCCAGGACAGTCCTAGTAGGCCATAACGACCCTTTTGTGGGTCGAACTTTTTCCAGAAACCCTTAATTTTGTATATGATTAATCTGGTTATTAATCTGGTCATTCACAGCCAAAAATGACAGCAATTATGTCTCATTCCGAATTGCCATATAACTTCATACAAGTGGGTGCTGCTGCACACAGTGGTCTGGTTTTCAGTCCTTAGCTCTAAAAAACTAGCCTAGAAATCTAGACGCGCCCCTAGCGGCAGCAAATTACATTTTAATGTGGGTCTGGCTCGCCAGGCTACTAAAAAAACAGAAGGCTAATAAAAACAGGGAAAACCCATCAAATGGAGAAGTCCTAAATTTTCTTGTTATTGTTTTTCCCCTTCATATCTCATCTTAAGTTTAGTTCTAAAAATGCAAAGAACTGATATCAGTTTGAAATAGTTCTCATAGATATTTTGGTATTGCTATTAATGTATTTGGTCAGGAGTCTTGTGATGTGTGACAACATAATAAACTTGAAATTCAGAACTCTAGATTTATTTAGTTTCGGGATGTGTTTTTCATAGATAATTTACCAGTTAAATGGTGGACTAAAAGTAATCATATATTTGGTGTGGTCTGCACTACCAGTTTATCTCTTTCTATCTTGACACCTACGTGACAGTACCGTCAAACTACGCATGAACGGAAGCAGGTAAACAGCAAGACAGAGCGGAAGAGGGGTGTCTGGAAGTCACAAACATGGTAGGGAAAATCTGTTTATACCTGTAAATATGTATGCACCCTTCACATGTCATAATCATGCATTTAACGAAACAGTTCGAGTACAGTTATTATCATTTAACACCATGGTATTAATAATATTAACTGTAAATCCCGAAATATTTTTGTGTGATTACCTTTCATTGTCAGTTAGCTAGCTACTGTAGCGATATTTACTCCATTGGCTATCGTTAGCTGACAAGCCAGCGAGCTAGTTAGCTGGCTAATTGCTAGCGTGCTAACAAGGAAAACGATGGTCAACAAGCACCTACGTTATCTTGCTAATTCTAAACGACAGTGGCAATAATATCTCCTAACCTCTGTAATAATCAGACGAGCATAGACAACACCTAAAAATCGACCTGTAATTACGCAGAGATGATCATTTGTTATCATGCGAAGTTAACGTTAACGTTACATCTAATACAAATTGATGGGCCTGTTGAGGCTATTTCGTCTTCGAAGAATATAGAAACTGTCCATAACTGTCAACTATGTGTATTGTGTTTCTAATAACATGGTCATTAATGAACAACACACAGCAAACCTCTGCTTGTGCGTTATGTCACTAGTCTTGTGCATCTGAACTGATGGCTAACGTTAGCTCTATTGCTGTATTTTCACACGCAAAGCCTAACTGGTTTATTTTTCTGTAGAACAAGCTGAAGTCCTCTCAGAAGGATAAAGTTCGTCAGTTCATGATCTTCACCCAGTCTAACGAGAAGACGGCATTAAATTGTTTGCAGCAGAATGACTGGAAATTAGACGTCGCTACAGACAACTTTTTCCAAAATCCAGAAATCTATGTGCAGAATCTTAAGGGAACATTGGACAGGAAAAGGTTAGAGCAACTCTACAACAGGTACAGAGGTAAGAACACTACAACACTGAGTACTCGCATCACATTTCGGGTCTCTAACAGATTATTAACATGAGTTAGCTCGCTTGTAGAAGAAGGACTATTATAACCCAATAAAAAATAAAAGTCTTTGCAACTGTCACAGTAAGTTGCCTTCACTGAAAGTCAATGTCAATGTCTTTTTTTTCTGTTGTGTTTGTAGATCCTCATGATGACAATAAGATTGGGATAGATGGGATTCAACAGTTCTGTGATGATCTGGGACTTGACCCTGCCAGTATCAGTGTGCTACTTATTGCCTGGAAGTTTCATGCAGCGACACAGTGCGAGTTCTCAAAGCAGGAGTTCATGGAGGGGATGGCAGAACAAGGGTAAGGCATATTTCGGGAACTATATAGCATTGATTGTTCGTTGTATATTCAACAATTGTATTTTTGAATGCATTATGTCTTTATGGAAATGTGTGGAACAGTCCAGTGAAAACAAATCTGTTTTAAGTGCTCTCAGAGGACTTTGTCTCCGATTGTCTTTGAATTGTTTTACACACAAGGAAATAAATGTCTAAATGTCTTTTTCTTTGCACCAGATGTGACAGTATAGAAAAACTAAAAGCCCAACTTCCAAAAATGGAACAAGAACTGAAAGACCAGGGGAGGTTCAAGGACTTTTATCAGTTTACCTTCAACTTTGCAAAGAATCCTGGGCAGAAAGGTTTGGGTATGTATTAGTATGTATTTAATTATGCTCCAGGTATTATTAGACATTACAAATATCTGATATATTCAATCCATATATTTTCAGATTTAGAAATGGCAATTGCGTATTGGAATTTAATTCTGGCTGGAAGATTCAAATTCCTAGATCTCTGGAACAAATTTTTATTGGTGAGTTCTCTGTGGGTTTTGATGTTGTAAGTAATGTTTAAGTTAACTTTTGTAAAATGATGTGAAATCCAGTTTCACTACTCAAGTACTTTTCTCATTTTAACAACAGGAGCATCATAAAAGATCTATTCCCAAAGACACATGGAATCTTTTGTTAGACTTCAGCACAATGATTACCGATGACATGTCCAATTACGACGAGGAGGGTCTGTACCAACCTTATGGGCTGAATTATTATTGTGCATACATTTGAATTATATTGTATTGGTGCAATATGTGTTTTGTTGGAACTGTATCTCTGTAACTGTATCAGTTTCTCCCTTAGCTTCTCTTTGTTAACATAATTTCTTCCTCTCCGATAGGAGCGTGGCCAGTTCTTATTGATGACTTTGTGGAATTTGCTCGACCATACATTGGGACCAAGAGCACAGCTGTGTGAGGATCTCCAAAGCCTTTTTTGTCAAGAGCATCTGTGCATTGCACAAAACCAACTCCGTTACGACGGCCCAGTAGAGCACAGAGGACTTATCTAAGATCTGTATTGCCTTTCCAACCTCAGGAATGAGACGTACACAACAAAGACTATATATGGAAAAGGAAAACACGTCTCCTCAACAGTCATTGCATGGTGGTTAGGGCATCTCCTTTTTTAAATTAAGTATGATATGATATAAGCCACTCTTGTGTGGAGTTACTGGAGCTGAATGGTCATCTTGGCTCTCAATTGAGGCTCACTGACAGACAAGGGCAAACACATCTTAATTGAAACCCCAGGGGCTCCATTTTGGGAATGTTAAATTTAGTTGTAAATAATACATCTAATTGTATTATTACACATGCATTCCTGCTCGTTGGACCATAGAACACTTGTCAGATGGCAGTGAAAAATTCTTTTCTTTTTTAAATTAAGGTGAGACAGACTACTATATTGGCAAATGCAGTGCATCCAGTTGTTTTTGGTTAGGTTTATTGTGAGTAATTGTACCATTTCTGTTGTTACTTGGGAAATGCCATAATTGTTCATGTAGATTTTGATTTGTGGAAAAAAGAGAAGAAGAAAAGAAATATAAATTCTCTCTTTCAGCAAATTTTCTGCTGAGAAACCTCTGACATTTGACGGTGTTGAAAGTCTACAATTTGGTATATAGACATTCCCTTAAAATTCCAATTGATCTGCATGAGGTGGGCTTACGTGGTCTTTTGATCAGGTATGACCAGTGCAAACTGTTGCCTACACTGGCCAGTCAAAGTTGTTGTGCCCATAACTGTGTGAGAAAAAGTGTTTGATTAAATTTGTAACCCTTAAGAAAACTTCCAGACTGACAGTGTGATGTTATCAGTATATTTTCAACAAAGGTGTTGTTCTGGATAGGAGCTTGAATATAGGTGGCTCGGGTGTCTTCATTGGGTCATTATCAGTTGGAAACCCCTGCAAAGGGATAGTGGAATATCTTTCACAGCGCAGCTGACAACGGTTGCTATGGAGCTGACAACAAATCGGCGGGGACCACACGCTAGTTAACATTAGCCGAATACACTCAGGTTTTCAACTTGAATTTCTATCGTAGTTCATTTAACTAGTCTTATCTATCAACAAGTGTTTGTACTAATATCTTAAAATCTGAAAAGGTAATCTCGATAGAAAAATGTCTGACGCGCTTTTATCCGAGGTTGGCTGGGATGAAGGCTTTGCCATTCCCGTTGCAAATGCAGAAAACAAAGCCTTGGAGGATGAGGTGAGTATCGCCACGTAACTAACATTTAGTTTAGGTCTACTTAACATAACACGTTACTTCGATGAAAGGCAGCTAGATGAATAACTGTTAACTGTTACCTGGTGGCATTACTACTGTCCTATCGATATCGGAGACGTTAACGTTACATCGCTATCGATAGGGGCTTAACGTTAACGTTACTTAACCTAGCTGCCAAACTAGAGAGACTAATTTTTAACGTGTTTTGTTAACGTCAATTTAGAATGTACTGTGGCTCCTTTATCAGCAACCTAAAAACTAACGAATTGAATGTCTACTTCTGCTCATACAGCTTCAGAGGAAACAAAGGGACAAGACAATCCTGGAGAATAAACTGGCCGAATATAAGGACAGGATTAACGCCATGACTGAACATCTGAAAAATGTCAAACAAGAGTTGTCACACACTCAGGTAACGTTATGTCACCACCATTAACTCACCCTGCCTTCCCCTCTCGCCCCAGATTGCCTTCTCACCAGTGATGATGACTTGTGTTTACAGGCACTGTGCAAAGCTAGGGAAAAAGAGACTGACACAGAGAAGCATTTTAAAGCCCTGGCTGAGAGAGAGATGGGCCGTCTGCAACAGGAGATTGCGCAGCTAGAGAAAGAGCTTGGCTCATTAAGGGAGAGGCACACTGCTCAAGAGGTTACTACTTCATCAGCTTCAATATTTGTTTTCCATTGTGTTCTTAACCATCCTACAGCATTAAGTCTTCATAGTTCTTGCGTAACCTTTAAGTGCACAATGTGAACAGCTTTCTCATGTATCTACCTTCACACACTAGAACAGCATATTCAAAACCACTCAAACACTGGAGGAGCTGAGCAACCGCCTGAACTGGGACCAGAAGACTCTGGATGCCTGGCTGGATGAGTCGGCTCGGAGGGATGAGGACACGATGGCCATTCTTAAATATGCCCAGCAGGACGAGAGTCAAATTAAAGTGAGTTGAACAGGAGTGCTACTGCTCCACCAAGCATGAAATGAGAGATTTGCACTGAAGCTGTTTGTATATAATATAATACATAAAATAAATATGTATACATGTTTGTTTTTCCCTTTCAACAGGAGCTGACACTAAACATTGAAAAGTTGAACCTTCAGGCCAACCAGAAAAGGAAGGCCCTTGACAATGAACTTACTGAAACAATAACAGCACAAGTTAGGAGATAATCTTTTTTTCCTCTCTTTTTATTTCTTTTCACATACAATCTATGTCAGTACATTACAAGGGTGACTAGACGTTGTGTTTGTGAGAGAACTGATGATCTGCGGTTGTGAAACAGATTGGATTGGACAAAACTGCTGAGAACTTCCGCCAGGTCCATGCTGAGAGGCAAGAGCTGATCTGCCAGTGGGAGAGCACCATTGAACAGATGAAGAAAAGGGACCAGGAGATGCAGGACTGCGCAGCGGTAACCAGCAGATGGCACTCTAGACTCAAACACAGCAACAGTAGCAACATGCCATTTCATAGGAGTAGTAAGCCACAATTTCCAGTCTTTTCTGGAACATTGAAGGCCTTTAGCAAAAAGGCTACAGCTACAGATAAAGCCCATTGAAATATTTTGATATCTAACCAAGTAGGTTAACATTTTGAAGCCTAAAGGATCAAAGCAGTTTAAGTGATGACTTTAGTACTTGAACCTGACTGGTCTCTGCCATTGCCTTGGCCAGCAGTGAGTACATGAGTCCTGTGTTGAGTTTTGGAGTTGAGCAATGCCTGCCGTCTTGACAGATGATCACCAAAGTTAATCAGGATATCCGAGAAAGGCACTCGGTGATCAAAGAGAAGACGGCCTTTCTGGAGAGCGAGGTGGAGAACAATAAGGAGTATGAGAAGAAGATCGGTGCGGCTGAGCGGCAGGCGGCCAAACTTAGGCAACAGTTTCAAGAGCAGGAGGAGAACCGCACACGGTTGCATGATGAGGTATGGCCACGTACACACTCAGATACAGATATGCTCCTTATACGTAGATCATCAGCTAAAGCCATAAGTATTCCAACGTGACATTCCACAAATCACTGTATATTTGTAGTGTGATAGTTATGTTTGGCTTATCAACAGTTGGAGAGTCTGAAGAGTATTGTTGACCGAGCAGCGTCAGATGTGGAGAATGTTCGAGCTCAAATAGCCAGCATGAAAAAGGACATCGAGGACAAATCCACCAAGTAAGCGCAGAGTCTCACATCTCTTTAATATCACAACAGTACTACTCAATCATATAATTCTGAGTAATTGTTCAGTTGTACTGCTATAATTTTATGTAATTGTTTTTTTATGATGTATTGATCCAAGGAAAACCCATCTCCGAAATGTAATGATGGTTGAAATGATCTACAGTAGTTTAACACTTGAAAGTGCCTTTGCTCTAGAGTGAAGGATGCCAAGCTTCATAATGCAGCCCTGGAGGAGAAGCTGGCGTCTGTAACTGAGGCCACCATGAGTGTGGAGGAACGTGCTGCCCAGATGGAGCAGCTGCTAAAGGAGGAGGAGCAGAACATCAAGGTTGGTGCTGAGGATCATAAGTGCACTAAGCCACCTTACCAACAGGGGGAGACAAACTTAGAGCTGCTGGAGACAGCTTTGTTGACTAATGTAATTGTCACTTAGTGGATAGCACAGTGCGAACGTAGCAGTGTGTCATTAGGTTTGGTGTTTGTTTGAGTCTATCTCAAACTGTCTCTACTGTTATCAATATGTGTGCCCTTGCATAGTTCTGGTGGTGAATTCCCAGTGTTCTACTCTTGTGCAGGAGGTGGACTTGCTGTTGCATCGCCATAGGGAAGCGGTGTTCCGCAAAAACCAGGAGCTTCAGGCCCTGCGCCTGAAGGAGAAGGACTCGGTCAGCGAGGTATCTGGCAGCAAAGCCGCCATCACTAACTTGGACAGCAGGATTCGCAAGGTGGACCAGAACACTCTCAAGCAGCAGGAGATCATATACAGCCAGGCAAGCCCTCACCAAGCCCTGGGGCAACACACACCTTTGGGAATGCAGAAGGGTACTATGTTGAGGCTTTTGATGTAATCTCAGCGTTGATGAAAATCAGCAAATGTTTGATTTGTCAACAAGTCCTGAACATCTGACCATGACAATGGTGTTAAGTGGTGATTTAAAATGATTCTGCGCAACCAGTATGTGGCTTTGAGTGGACAGTGCTGACCGCTGTCTCTGTCTCTGTCCCTGCCCTGCCTCGTCCACAGGACTTCCAGATCCAGCTGCTGGAGAGGAAGATGTCCCGGCTGCAGGGGGAGGTGAACACGGAGGAGAAACAGGCCCTGGAGAAGAGGGTGGAGGAACTGAGTGACACGCTGGAGGAGAGGAGGAAGACCACCACCATGCTCACCACACAGCTCAAGAAGCTCCAGGTCTGACAGAGAGAGGGGAAGAAAGAGTGTGTGTGTGTGTGTGTGTGTGTGTGTGTGTGTGTGTGTGTCTGCATGCGTGCATGTGCATATTTGTTGTGGCATGTCAATGTGTCTGTGCATTTGTACAGGACGACATCCGCTGTGTGAGGAAGGAAATGGAGAAGACGGGTGCGGAGAAGAGAAACCTGACCACAAAGATCGAGGAGCTCAATCTGTTCAACGACACTTCAGATAAAGAGCTCAAGAAACTCCGACTCAAGAAGCAGGTATGCCTGAACTTTTTTTTACAACAGTTTTAGCAGCAAGTCTGAATGAGTGTCAGAAAGGGAGAGGATCATACAGTTGTCAACACTTCAGCAGTTTATTATTATATAATTTGTCATCACTACAGCAGATGTATAACATTGTTAGCAGCACATTAGTGAAAAAAAAAGGTGTTCATATTAGCATCTTCTGAAAAAACAGAGGAACTTACTAGACTGTAACAGAGACATTGTGCAGGACTGGATGTTCACATTTGCATCTTCTGAAAAGACAGAGGACTTACTAGACTGTAACAGAGACATTGTGCAGGACTGGACTGAACAAAGCAAAACATTTTTATTCTTCTTTTTAGAAAGATAGGTAGATCGCTGAATTGTCATTGCATTACACATAGAATGATATAAGCATAAATAAAATGGAGCTCAAAATATACTTTTCAGACCCATGCATCTATCATTCACACACATAAATAATTATCAACATGTATAAATAAAACAAGAGTAAGTTTATATAATAAATAATTAATATAATATTGCACAGTTGTGAGGGGCATTGTGGCACATCTGGCTACAGTGCCCGTACCACATTCGGGTCCAAGTGCCCACAGGGACCTGAGTTTGAGTCATTTCCCCATGTAAGATTGTATGATATGTGGGAACCCAAGCACCCTAAAACTGGGGACTCTCCACGCTGTCATCTGTCCGCACCACCATTCTTCCAGGACACTATGGTGGAGGACAACATCCTGAAGCTGGAGATCAAGCGGCTGAGGGACCTGCTGTATGACAAGGCTGATAGGGTGTTGTCCCTGGAGAAGCGCCGGCTCCAGCTGCAGACGGCCATGGGCGAGCGCGAGGAGGAGATCAGGGTCCACGGCGAGATGCTCACCAAGCAGTTTAGGATCACTGACCAGGAGCGCCAGGCTCTCAGGTACACAGGGGTGGAAAAGCACAGCTCATTTTGGAGCTGTGGAGGATTATTTCTGAAGATTATTTCCTTCATTGTGTGTTTGGATCAGATTCATAACAGAAGGTACAAGTATGAAGGATAAGTTCATATACAAATGCAAATGTGTGATGTGTGTTTGGAAACTTTTTTGATGTTGTGAGACAGTGCGTGGTCATTTTAAATTTAATGAGATGGTTCCTTTGGTATTTTTTCTAACTTTTTAGTAAAGTTAAGACAAGCCTTTAAGTGGGTCTCAATATGCTGTGTGTGTGTGTGTGTGTGTGTGTTTTGTTCCTGTGTTAGTGCTGAAGTGCACGAGAGGATGTCCAAAATTGACAAGATGAGGAAAAAATATGAGATCTTAACCATGCAGGGCCCGGAGGGGGAGGAGGAGAAGTCTCAGGCTTTCTACGTCATTAAGGTACAAGGGACTTTCAACTTAAATGTTTTTCCATTTCCTTCTGGTGAACTGGCAACTATTCAGTTTACTGGCAAAGCATGAAAAGAAAAAGCAAAAATGTAAAGAAAAAACAAAAAATTGACATGCCATTGAAATGTGTCACAGGTACAAAAAAAGGGCTGATTAAATGGAGAAACTGGTATTATTTTATTTTGGAATGAAAATTCCTGTAGTACATTGTGCAGCTGTGTTTACATACATATAGGCAGCCCAAGAAAAAGAGGAGCTTCAGCGCCAAGGTGACACCCTCGATGCCAAAATTCGCAAGGCTGAGAAAGAGGTCCTTGCTCTTGAGAACACCCTCCATGTGGTGAACAGCCGCAATCACACATACCGCAAGTCCTTCAACAGGGTCACTGAGTCCAGTACGTATACCCAGTGTGGGGAGGGCTGCAGGCCTTAGCTGTATAGGGGCAGCTGTTTGTTTGGGTTGGATTGGGGATGGGCCGATGAACGATGCCATCATCCATGGTGATGCCAGGCCCCCACAAGCCAGACACGCACAGACCCTGCTTACTTTAAAGACTGTCAGCAGATAGTGCAAAACTGAAACTACCGTCTTATTCAAATTATGACATTGTTATTGTGTTTTTTTCTCGCACTGTACATTAAACTTAACATATTTAATGGTTTAGCTAAATTAGTCCTAATGAATCATTGTTATTATTACTACTAGAGGAAATTCTTGCTGATAATATGATTTTTTTCAGAGGCTACAGCATTGAAGTGCAAATTAACTATTCTCCACCATGTTAAAAAAACATTTCTTTTGTTAGAATTGTAAGATTAAAAGACCTCCGTCTTTCAGTATAGCTTGTATTTCATGCTTTTGGCAATAGCCCCAGACAGCAGCGGAGTGGAAATCGGGATTCGTTATTTGTAAAAGTTGTTTGCTGTGCCGATACGCCATGTCTCCAGTAACCTGGACTGTGCGATCGCAGCCCCTTATCTTCACTTTCCGCTACTCCTGCTCATAGTCGGTATGGCCGGTAATAACGTGGTATGAGTTGCATTGCGTATGAGGTACAGACCACTGAAGATTTTAGATAAGTGACCGGCCGCGATAGTGGCCAAGTAGTAGTAGCTTTTTTGCTAGGCCCAGCGAAAGCTGTTAATGTTGAATATGCCGCTGGTTAGTGCACACACAAGTGTTCGGACTGATTGTCTGTTCATTCATGCGGATTTCACTAGAGCAGATCTTGCACACAACTTCGGTGGCCTATGTCTCTTAGCTGTCCACTTACATCAGGCCATACATGTAGCCCAGTGGGGGCCGGGGCCGCGAGGGGGTGCCAGGGGGGCCTCAGCAAGTTGGAAGGGGAAAAAAAAGAAACAAATAAATACGTAAAATGTATTAATATGTGTTAATAGTCAACTAAATGTCTTTTTGGCACCAATTAACAGTTATTTCTTGCGTCATTTAAATGCTAAACGTTTATTTGCAAACTATATGTTAATAGAAAAGTTAATGACTTATTATTATTTAACTAATTGTTATTAAACTGTGCTTCTGCCTATCCCAATATGAACCGCTCTCCATAGGACCCTTACAATAGATAGATAGATAGATAGATAGATAGATACTTTATTGATCCCCAAGGGGAAATTCAAGAAAAAAACACGGAGCTACCTTGACATGCTGCCACTGTTGTCGGTGCCGGAACCGCTTGCAATAAAGTTGGTTAAGCTTAATTAATATATTAGTAGGCTAGTATATAGCTATAAGCGTGGGGCCCCTTATAATAAAGTTGGTTAAGCTTAATTAATATATTAGTAATACATAACTATCAGTATGGGGGACCCTTATAATAAAGTTGGTTAAGCTTAATTAATATATTAGTAGTATATAGCTATAAGTGTGGAGCCCCTTATAATAAAGTTGGTTAAGCTTAATTAATATATTAGTAATATATAACTATCAGTATGGGGGACCCTTATAATAAAGTTGGTTAAGCTTTATTAATATATTAGTAATATATAACTAGTCAGACGGTAAAGGGACTGAGACCAAAACTGGCTTATCACATTTATTCCTTTAGGAAAAGTTAAAACAAAACAACAAGTAGTTGAATGGGCTATATTACATGCATCATTCCTATACCAACACTCACAGACGTAGACCATACGGAGGTAATGCATAAACATAATGCTAAACTAAATGTACATTCATTTCCTGCTAGACTGAATTGCACTTTCCATGCACACTAAGCTAAACTACACTGAATGCATGGAAAGTTGCTAGCGGAGTTTACAGCTAGTCACGTTAGACTCCGTGTGTATGAACTCGTGGTCATAATGAAAACATTAAAGGTAAACTATGCAGTATTGGCATATTCCTTACTGTTTTCTCGGTTTTTGCTTCTTTTTCGCTGGCTCTGTCATGACGAGTGTCTGAGAAACTCCATCGCTACCTTTTTCTAGCCGGTGCCTGGCGTTTATGTGTATTTGAATGCAATAAAGCAATTCGTTACACTCGTTATACTTCCCGACACTGAGGCCGTCGGCCCACAGTTGCAAGGGTGTTTTTTCCGC